>NC_063195.1:3994943-4059943 GCF_017589495.1 Alosa alosa | reverse complement strand
ATCAATGTGCTTGTTGAACGATGTGTCCCTAGTTTCCCTGTCATAGCTACTATCTTTGGTGTAATCTCACCAGAAGGCTACTGCAGCTGGCTGCCTTCCAATGACGTTGGCGACAAATGATGATCTGAGCTGATAGATCTGATAGATAGATAGGTCCACTTCCCTAACATGGGCAGATACTACATAGCCTAGGCCAGTCATTACTTCTATAATCATGGGGCAACACTTTGGGCAACGCAATGTTCATAAACGAAACAGGCATGAGAAGGGAGATGATTTTCTGATGATTCAATAACAAAACCAAGTTTGCCATCGTTGCACAAGTCGCCCAATTTCTCGCTATAGTTGTTAGACAATATTTTCTGTCGCTAGGGATGACCAAAATTAAATCTAGCAACAAAGCCACTAAATTGGCAACACTGAGCACTGACAGGTCTTGACCAAACTAGATGTACCGCAGAGCGATACAAAATACGACCGCCGACCAGTCCAGCACATTTTTTCCAGAAAAATAAGTCACGCTGAAAGGCCTATATGATTCTAACTGTCTCACTAAATTGCATTATCCACACTCAATTCTCACTGATATCTGCTAGATAACAAGTACCAAAACATGATTAGTTCATAGATTTCACATGTAAAATTTGTACATTTTATACAACCCCACCTCCATCTTGCCTGTTCATAATTCTGAGAAATTATTGAATTGTGTGCATGTGTGCATGTACATGTTTATGTTATGTGTGTGTGTGTGTGTGTGTGTGTGTGTGTGTGTGTGATTGTGTGTGTGCCTGCATATGTGCCTGTGCATGCAAGCGTACATATGTCTACTGTGTGAGTATGTGTCATACGTATGATTAATGTGAATGTATGCGTGTGTCAAAATGGTCATCCTAGTCCCTACGGTTCTCAAGATATTCACAGAGAACTGTGTCTGCCCTACCCTCCTTTCGGGGTGTCCAGTCCAGCCGGGGGCTACAGATCAAAAAAAAACCACGGTTCCATGCAATCCATGTGGGGTTACATGCCCACCAAGTTTTGTGTACCCGGTCTTTCAGTGTCCCGGAATCCTTGGCGGAAATTTGGGCATCGCGGGGAAAAAAAAAAAAAAATCTGACTAAACCTATATGGCGCCCGCTTCGCTGTGCGGCGGTCATAATAACACTCTCGCTAACTTCATGCAAGAGGGAGAAGGGGCCTTGATAAATTTGTGAATCTTTACACAATGTGGGAGAATGTATAGGGCGCTCCGGCTCGGTAGCCTGCATGTCCAGTCATTGTAGTCATTTCCAGGGCACGTGGTGAGGAGGGGCCGTGGGGAGTGAGAAGTGAAGCGCTGCAGTCGCACAGTGCAGGCAGCTGGAGAGCACAGCAAAGGACACATTCAAACAGCAATAGCATGCGCTTTTTAAGATCACATCACAGTAATCAGCCTGGCTCCAAAACGCCACCTGCCCACTGGGAATCCTCCCAACTCTCCCAATTGCCACTTTGCTAGTGCACACAGGTGCAGAATATTCTGGACAATGCTCGGGTGTTCACATGCAATATAATCCACCATGTTCAATAACTGGAGAATCTCACCATGTCTTAAAGGAGAACTTGCCAACTATTTCAACATAATAAACCCGTTTAGAAATCATTTGGATGGTTAAATGACCTGTTTGTTTTAAATTGTGTTTTTTACCTTGTAACATCCACATAGTTCTGCCAAACTTATGCTAACCGTTCGCTAGCTTGTAAACAAATCCATGTGCTTTATCGTTACCTTTACCGTTACCTTGAATTTCCCCTGGGGATCAATAAAGTATTTCTATCTATCTATCTATCTATCTATCTATCTATCTATCTATCTATCTTTTATATATCTTTTCCCACAGTTTGAAATAGCATAATGCACAATTTCTCCAGCAGAGGGGGAAATCCTGCCAAGTTTCCATTTAAACTGAGCTTAAAATAGAATTTGATTGAGTTGTGTACACAAGCCATAGCCTATTCTAGCCTCTCGTTTTGTTTAGTTTCATTATCTTGAAGTAACATGATAATTTCATGTAATAACGTGATAAATACTGCATCTTGTAAAAACATGAATATTGAAAATGAAAATTTCCTTAATAATGTAATATATTTCTTGTTAAAACATGAAAAATATATTGTTATAATAAGAAACATTTCAGGTAATTGCATGATATTGAGCCTTTTTTTAGTGTGGCAGCAATAAGCTTCGGTAGGATAGAGAAAAAGGTTGAAGTGTTACATTAAGTATGTCCAGATGTTAATGGTGCTAGGAGATCATCAGGGTAGAGTTAAGTTAAATCTAATTCAGCAAAATAAAGGTAGCTTAGGTATCCTTATTTACAGTGTATTGTAATAACCTAATGTAGGGTATAATAACAAAACCTAAATTACAGAAATAAATAATTTAACCTAACGTTATGGTGCCTGGTTTGTACTCACTTGGAGTAGCCTATAACGTCAATAAGTTACTGTTTACCATTTAAGCTTATAAATCAGTAACTACTCAACTTTAAGCTTATAAATCAGTAACAACGAACATCACTAACCACTCGGTGAGTTGCACAGTTTTTAAAAATTAATGTTAAGAGTTGTTTTAAGGACATGTTTGTGCGTGCCCTTAGCCAGCCAGTCAAAGACGATTTAAAACGAGTCAGAAAGTCGAGACAGGACCCATCGTCATAATGGTCAAAATTTTGGTGTCTAACACTCTAGTTCATCAAAAAAAAGACTCAAAATGCTAAATACCGGAATTACCCTTTAATGTAGTCTTACCAACTTTTTGAATTGTTTACTGTTAAAATTAAAATTGAATTTGTATTGTTGTTATTTGTATGTCACTTTGGACAAAAGTGTCTGTTAAATACCATAATCATAACCATAGAGAAGAAAGTTGGGGTCAGTGGTAGATTAAGCATGTCCAGACATTAGTGGTTAATGGGATAGTCAGGGTAAAGATGAAGGTAAAGTAAGTAGTAGATTAAGCATGTCCAGTTGTTAATGGTTAATGTGGTAGTCAGAGTAGAAAAGAAGGTTGAAGTAAGTGCTAGGAGAGGAGGTGATTTCAGAAGAGTTGGGTCTTCAGGTCAGAATTTAATAAAATATACTTTAATTCTATGTGAACACAGACAATTGTCAAACACAGGGAACAGAGAACTCTTACCGCAGGCATAGAAAGTTGTCAGATACACTGTCCAGAACAGCGGCCTGAGCTGTTTCCCAAGAAGCATAGTTTAACTAGCCTTCTTTTGTGTGTGTGTTGTTCGTTCCTCTTCAGAGACTGAGTTAGACTGGGAAGGGATTTGTGTGTGACAGGTGTGTCTGTCAGGTGGGGGTTTTTTTGTGTGTGTGCGCATTTCCTGCCTCCTATTAGGAGTCCTTACCAAATGTGTGTGAGAGTGGGTGCGTGTGTGTGTGTGTGTGTTTGTGTGTGTGTGTGTGTGTGAAAGAGAGAGAGAGAGTGGGTGCGTATGTGTGTGTGTGTGTCTGTGTGTGTGTGTGTTTTGGGGCAGTGATGGACAAGCTACTTAGAACATGTAGTGAGCTAAGCTACCAGTTACTCTACATTATATGAAACTTAACTACACAAAAGCTTCCCCAAGACAAAATGTAGCTAATTTACATACATTACGCAAAAGTAGTTTTCTACGTCAGAAGCTACTTTGTAATTTACAAAAACATGAACATAAACCAATAAAGTGAACCAGCTTCATGCAGTCAGTGCTATTTTAATGAGCTAGCCAACTTAACTCAGTCATAACAGATACATTAATTTGATTTACACATGTAGACTATAACATGTGCTCAGTTCAAAAACGATAACCGAAATAAAATCAATTTGAGAAAAAAAACGAAAAGTAGACTGAATGGGGTTATTGTTGATCTTTGCAACAAGCTACATTGTGTGTTATACAGTATAAGGGATTGCCCTGTGCATACACGTATTTCTGAGGAAGAGATTTGATCTATCTGTTGTGCATTCTCAGTGGTGCATGTAAAATGTCAAAGCCTAAAGAAACACACACACACACACACACACACACACACACACACACACACACACACACACACACACAATGAAAGACTAATCCGGTTCCACAGACTCCAGATGTGTCTCTACAAGACGTGTTAACAAGCCACAAGTGGTCATGGCAGACTGTATGGCTTTCACAAACTCACTCACTCACTCAATCAATCTGTATGGCTTTCACAAACTCACTCACAAACTCACTCACTCACAAACTCACTCACAAACTCACTCACAAACTCACTCACTCACTCAAACTCACTCACTCACATTCAAATTCAAAAGTTGCTTTATTGGCATGACAAATGAAAACTTGTATTGCCAAAGCAATTGGTATATGTTAAAGGTAAGACATAACAATTACAGACACAAAACATATACACATACTTTAAACTGATATATACTGTACATTTGTATAAACAAACTACTTCACTGAGATTTGTGAACAATAGTTCTTAGTTTTTACATCGGCTCATTGAATAGTATTATTGAGCTCATTGAGAGCAGTATGGTGACTGTCTGCATGTGGAAGTGGTTGTATGTGAGTTCATCAGCGCGTTTGCACGTGTGTGTGTGTGTGGCTGTGTCGACAACACTGTCTTTGCATTGCTGGCATAAGCGTTCATTACTTGGGAGCCATGCTTTTTTTATATGTCTCCTGATTTCAATGGCTATTCGGTACTCACTGAGTTTATATTTGGTTAGTGTTTTCCTTAAGTTTGTGTCTTTTATATTTGTTAGGTAGTCTGCTAAGACAAACCCTCTATCCAATGCCAAGCAGCATTGCACCTTGCTTTGTGTCTTGGCTTTGGATTGCCAATATTGGCAATATTTATCTTTTAAGATAGGAGAAATTTGCTTAATTTAATTATGTTCAATTTGTATCTGGTCCTGAATATCTACTGTATCAGTGTGTGTTAGAGGAGCAGAGTGGCTCAAGACCAGGTTGGGAGAGGAGCTATTTCCTTTGCTCAGCTCTTGCTCACGCAAGGCTTTACTCACAAACTCACTCACTCACTCACTCACTCTGTATGGCTTTCACAAGCTCACTCACTCACTCACTCACAAACTCACTCACTCACTCACAAACTCACTCACTCAATCTGTATGGCTTTCACAAACTCACTCACTAAATCTGTATGGCTTTCACAAACTCACTCACAAACTCACTCACTCACTCACTCACTAAATCTGTATGGCTTTCACAAGCTCACTCACTCACTCACTCACAAACTCACTCACTCACTCACTCACTCACTCACTCACTAAATCTGTATGGCTTTCACAAACTCACTCAATCTGTAGTGTTGAATAGAGACATGACAGGTGGGTGCGACAAACAAAGGAAATGTGTCTTTTTGGTGCCCATCTTTATTAAAGGCGAACTATACAGGTTTTTTAGCTTAATTTACCTTAAAGCGACATCAGGCAACGTTTTCGTGTTAATTAATCATCTTCGTAAGTCGGTTTATGGTTAAATGACTTATTACAGGACGAATGAAGACTCTCTCGCCCACCCCTACTGCCTGTAGGAAGAATATTCCGCTTGCAAGTTCGGTGTATCCTATCCGTGACCTTCAGTCTCACAAAGTCTCAGACATTGTGAGAAGCAGGAACAGTTTGCATCCTGCATCCCCAGCACAGAGTCAGGCTAACGGAACACGACTAGCGGCTGTTGCAAACGTGTGTATAATGGCAGAGCCGGCGAAGAAGCAGCGACGGACCCTTGACGGAAGATGCAAAGAAAAGGAAAAGAGCTTCAGACCGAGTGAGGGCTCGCACACGTATCCACACGTACAGACGCTAGGGGGAGCTTTGTAGAGAAAAAGCACTCAGGCTTGCCTGGTGTCCCTTTAATTTACCTTAACTTGACAGCTTCGGAGTCATTGGAATGGTTTTATGACTTTTTTGGGGTTGAATGGTAGCCGTCATTCTTCCCCCTAGCGCCTGAGCAGCATGTATTCAAAACATTAAATTCCTCTGTGCGTGTACAGCTACAGTGCTACACTCTGGGGGCATGTTTGTGAACCCCCATGTTCAGCTACAGTGCTACACTCTGGTAGTGTTAATTTCGTCAGACTAGACAAGAGGAAATATGTTCGTCAACAACCTTTTTTTTCATGACTGAGACGATGACGAGACGGCAGTAATGTCCTGAAACACTGACTCAGACTATTTTAAGATGCATTATTGTTGACGAAAAAAGACGAGACTAAAATGTTTTGCATGAAATAAAAACTAAGATAAAATCTCTCTTCATGTTCGTCTACAAAATGAGAAGACAGAATATCTAGCTGTTACGTTTTCAAAATATTCCGAATGAGTTCATACGCAAAAGCTTTCCTGTAGGCTAGTCTACGTGCTGTTGCTGCAACCCTGTGGCTGCAACACGAAACTACATGGAACAAGAACACTGGAGATTTATGCCAGAGTTAGCAAGCTAACTACCTAAGCTTTATGCCACAATGCTACATACCCAGAAGTTGAAGCTTCTCTCATACTAATTAACATCCCCCAGAATGTCCATACGAAAATGTTCATCATGTACTGTCAACTATTTAACTAGTTAGACTGATGATGCAAAGTTTGCTAGCAAGTAAGCTAATATGGAAAGTTAAGCTAGCAAGTTAGCTATGGCTAAGATGGAGAGTCTGTTTGGGGAATGTGTTGTGTTAAGGCGATATATAAGCCATCTAGCGGGCGGAGTTAAACATTAATGCTTTGGCCTATGACAGTGTTTCTCAAACTTTTTCAGTTTCAGGGCCACTTAACTAACCCTAGCTAAAAAAAAAAAAAATTAGACCTACTTCAACAGTAGCCTATAATTATTCTACACAATAGGCCTACTCACTGAACCACCTTGCTTATTGTCTTTGCACTTTGCTTATTGTGTGGATTCATACTGTATGATTTAAACTGGCATATCTTACATAGACAGTGTTGCAGAACTGTTTTTACATACAAGTTGGTTTAATATTGCAAACAACTCATATATATTATATTTTACCACATCTGCTCGTGGACTACTTGCGATAGCTTGCAGAACACCAGTGATCCCTGGACCACACTTTGAGAAACACTGGTCTACGAATATGACAGTGGTCCAGTCAAATCTTTTACTGTCTATGGTCAAATCCCAGCCGAGCTATAACTGTAGCTCGACTTACCTGTGCATGTACAGTAAACATACTGACTGACAAAAAATCAGAATGAGTAATTATAACAGACGAGTAGCCCTGTGGACACACAATATTGTTGGAAAATTGAGATGTGTGAAACACTATTTGACTCAAATGGTAATCAGAAATAATTTGTTATAAAAAAAAGACTAAATGTGTTGACTAAAACTGACTAAGACTAAGATACCTTTAGTTTTCTTTTGACTAAAACTAGACTAAAATGATGAGACTTTTAGTCGACTAAAACTTGACTAACAAAAATGATGTTTGAATGACTAAATATGACAAAGACTAAAAAGGACATTTCGTCACAAGACTAAGACTAAGACTAAATTAAAAATAGGTGACAAAATTAACACTACACTCTGGGGGCATGTTTGTGAACCCCCATGTTCAGCTACAACGCTACACTCTGGGGGCATATTCATGTTCAGCTACAGCGCTACACTCTGGGGGCATATTCATGAGCAGCTACAACGCTACACTCTGGGGGCATATTCATGTTCAGCTACAGCACTACACTCTGGGGGCATATTCATGAGCAGCTACAACGCTACACTCTGGGGGCATATTCATGAGCAGCTACAACGCTACACTCTGGGGGCATATTCATGAGCAGCTACAACGCTACACTCTGGGGGCATGTTCGTAAGCCACCAGAGTGTAGCGCTGTAGCTGCCTTGTAGCTCTAACTGTTGGCTGTAGCAACTCAAGCTTTATAATACAGACTGTTTTCATTTTTTTGCATCCACAATACTAAGTGACCTTGAGAAACAGAGATCTGTGTGAGAAATCATCAAAAATTGTCCTTTAACACATCCTTGCATCCGTCTATCCATCCAGCTGTAAACATATCATAAGACTTTCACCGGCCCATGCATTTATGCATGCTATCTGTTGCCTGTGTTTCTGATTACTGATGTGACCAACAGCTTTAGTGCTGAGAACCGTGTGAGAGGCGTGTCCTAGCAATTACCTGTAGACTTTCAGCACTGACTGTCAGCACCTGTGTGTCTGCTTCTCTTTGCCCTTATAAGATCAGTGTCCTATGTGCTTCGCTATGCCCTGAAGAAGGCCCCATGCTGCTACGCGTGGGCATTTTAAAGTTGTCCTTTTAGGACATGTCATTTTTGTAATAAAGATATTTTAATTAAGGAGTGCCTCGGCTATCAGAGAATTATTTCTCTACACTGCCTCTTAGACGTTCTACCTTGGACCGAAGAGCACCCAAATCAAACTCAAAAGGAATTGAGCACGCCATTCATCTTGAATCTGAACGTTATTTACATTTTACTAAGGTTTATGATTCAATTGGCATGGAAAGATGAATCGGAATTGTACAACATGATTTTAACCAACATGCTATTTTTTTACGTTTGACAAACTGCAGGTCAGATTAGGATGCAGAATGAAAAGATTTGGCGTAGCCAAGTTCTCTCAACAAAAATTGTAGTATGTTGTCAGTGCTGTGATTGTGGTATTTGGTTTTCTCTTCTCAGATATATCAAAGCTGAAGGCAGATGATCAGACACAACCTGTGTTAAAGGTATTTCCCCAAAACAATGCAGGGAGGGGCAATGAGGAGCTTCCAAGGACAGTGGTATGAGGAATATCCTTGGTTGGAATATTCAGTGGCCATGGATGCTGCATATTGCTTTGCATGCCGGCATTTTTCATCTAGCAAAACTGTTTATACCTCTTCTGAGGGATACAGAAACTGGCGCAAGGCCACTTGTAAAGATGGTGGCTTTAGTGTACATGTACAGTCCAAATCTGAGGCGCATTTGAATGCAATGACCACATCAAAAGATGGTGAAACGCAACATATCAGTATCAGGCATGACGAATGATGAGAATCGTCAAACTCCATATCATCACTTGCCAGGTATTGTGTCTTACTGAAACACAAAATATAGCTCAGCGTGGACACATTGTAATGAAAATGATGAGTCTAGGAACAGAGGCAATTTCCTTGAGATTTTGCATGTAGTAGGAGATCATGATTCTTTTATTCAAAAAAGACTATCAGAAGGCACCCCGCGATGCGATGTATACTTTCAAAAATATCCAAAACGAAATATTACAAATCCTGGCAGGGATGGTCCAGGAGGACATACTAAAAGAAGTCAAATCTAGTCAGTACTTCTCTGTTACTGCTGATGAAACAAAAGATCTCAGCAAAAAGGAGCAATTGTCCATAGTCCTAAGGTATTATTATGAGGGAGCCGTACGGGAGGGCTTCTTAGGCTTTTGGGAAGCTGAACATTTGGATGCCAGCTCCTTAGCTAACAAAATCAACTCTTGTATGGAGCAGTAAGGCCTTTATTACAAGTAGAATTTAGTGGGCCAAGGGTACAACGGTTAAGAGTGGCCAGTGTTCAGGGGTGCAGACAAGAGTTAAACAGGTGGCCAAATATACTTTTTTATGTCCACTGCAATGCTCATTGCTTAAATTTGGTCATTGTCGACTGCGTCAAAAAGGGCCCTGAGGCTGGGGAGTTTTTTTTTTTACTTTGCTCCAGCAATTGTATGTTCCTTTCCGGCTCTTATGTCCATCGAAAGTGGATGGAAGGTCAAGCGTTTAGAACTTTGCCGCCTCAGCGGCACCAGATGGGCCTGTCGCGGCACTGCCTGTAGGAACCTTTTTTTGATAGATTGTCTACAGTACCATCATATGAGGCTGATCCTGAAAGACCTATGACGGCCCGAGGGTTAATGTTTCAAATTGGCCTGAACTTCATTGGGCTTCTTGCCGTATTTAGACAGGTGCTTGGTGATGCAAAGTTTTTTTTTTTTCTGAGCTGCTACAGTCCCCAAACGTGGATCTCCTCAGAGCTGCAGACTTAATTTAGACCCTCACACATCCACACATGTGAAACCTGTGAGGGTCCCTAAAGCCAAACCGAAGTATCCCGAGGTCTTTATGTGGTCGGATAGAGAGTCCAGAATGAATTTCATCAAGCCAGTACCTTTCCGGAAATGTTGCCATCTTTGCTGCCATCTTTAGGGGAAAGTCCGTAAGAGTCGATTGCCAAGTGTGCTCTGGAAATTCACAATTTCGTCGCCGTTTTTTTTTTTTAAATTGTGAATTTCCAGAAGACACTTGGCAATCGACTCCTACGGATGGCTTTAGGGACCCTCTACTCACTACCACGTAAGTGTAATGTTGTTTGGAACTGTAGAAGAGGTATAAAAATAGCGCTTTGTAGCGGCAAAATAATATGCCCTTCTCACTTCCAGGCTAACGAGCTTTGACTAAAAACGGTAAAATCGAACTTTCTCAAAACACATCCGAATGACATGATTTTGATGTCAACTCAACGTATGTACTCCCAATCATCCGTAAATTGATCTAGTGCATTTTACCCCGGATAATTCCTTTAAGACCCACACAATCCAAAAACCTCTCTACATCTCTGATTTCTCTGATGGTTTCAAGGCTTTACCTTCTCGAAAGAACTTTTCTTCTGCGGGGTCAAGTACTCCAAAGCTAAAAAAGATCTGTACGGCTGCCTGAACTTTCTAATTGGTCCAGCAAAGCTGACCATTTGGAAAGGGAATTGATTGGGGGAGGAGGGGATATCTGTGAATTTAGTGGAAATGTTTAAAGGATTAGTGGAGTGTAGGGTCAGAGTGGAATATGCCTTCTTCCACGTTACAAATAACCTTAGTTGGTTTGGACGTAAATGGTGTGTGGGTAAAGGCTTGATCCATTTAGCTGATGATGGAAGACTGATTTTTAAATGGTGAAACAACATTCTGTACCACTGGTTTACTGTGTGTATTAATGGGGATTGAGTAATTGATCCATAGTATGGTTCAATAAAAGGGATTTTAAAAAGTCTCTCTCTCTCTTTCCTTTTCTCTCTCTCTCTTTCTTTCTTTCTCTCTCTCTCTCTCTCTTTCTCTCCAGATAAAGGCAAACAGCCTTCTTGGGTGGGATACATCATGGCAAACTCATCCCATGTCTCTGGTAGGCCTGTGTGTGCTATTATGATTGGATGTGATTTATTGTTGATCTTTGTCTGGTGTTAGCAACATGTGTGTTTTCTAAGGGCTGGCCGTAAGTTACTGGCTGTTGCCTATACAAACAGAACAGTCACATTGTGCCATATAGTTTCTGACTCTATGTCAGTTCCACCCCTCTCTCCCACACACATAGTCCAGATAAAGGCAAGCAGCCCATATATAAATATAAAATAAATAACTCTTGGGTGGGATCCATCATCACAAACTCATCCCATGTCTCTGGTATGTGTGCTATTAGACAGGATCTGCTTTATTGTTGATCTTTGTCTGGTCTTTGCAACATGGAACATGGAAGGGCTGACCCTGTGATGTGTGTGTGTGTGTGTGTGTGTGTGTGTGTGTGTGTGTTTGTGTGTATCTGCGGGCGCACACATAGTTCTCAGGAAGAGATTTGATCTCTCTGTTGCACATTAGTGAAGCATGTAGAATAAATATATCAATGGTAAGACACAGACACGCACGCACACACACACACACACACACACACACACACACACACACACACACACACACACACACACACACACACGATGAAAGGTTAATCTGGTTCCACTTCATTCTTGAACACTGCAGGTGAAACTGTTCAAAATGTCATTCCACCACTGTGTGTTGTATAAGGTCTGACCCTGTGATGCTGTGTGTGTGTATGTGTGTGTGTGTGATAAGCTTACAATTGGTTTCCTTTTTTTCATCTTTTGGAGGCAGTGTTTCAAGGATTAGGCTTTTCCTTCTCGAAAGAACTTTTCATCTGCGGTGTCAAGTACTCCAAAGCCAAAAAAGATCTGTGCGGCTGCCTGAACTTTCTAATTGGTCCAGCAAAGCTGACCATTTGGAAAGGGAATTGATTGGGGGAGGAGGGGATATCTGTGAATTTAGTGGAAATGTTTAAAGGATTAGTGGAGTCGAGGGTCAGAGTGGAATATGCCTTCTTCCAAGTTACAAATAACCTTAGTTGATTTGGACGTAAATGGTGTGTGGGTAAAGGCTTGATCCATTTAGCTGATTATGGAAGACTGATTTTTAAATGGTGAAACAACATTCTGTACCACTGGTTTACTGTGTGTATTAATGGGGATTGAGTAATTGATCCATAGTATGGTTCAATAAAAGGGATTTTAAAAAGTCTCTCTCTCTCTTTCCTTTTCTCTCTCTCTCTTTCTTTCTTTCTCTCTCTCCCTCTCTGTCCAGATAAAGGCAAGCAGCCTATATCCTAACACCCCCAATTATCACCACTTTTGTTCAGAAATTCTAAAACAACGATGTTTTTTAACACTTCAAAATAACATTTACTAAATGAACCTTACATTTTTCAGTAGCCATAGTTGTGTAGATTTGAACAAAATCTGGTTTGGTTCCTAACTGGAGCATTTACTGCCTGAAAAATATCCGATTTTGTTTACCACGCTCGGAGTTATAGTGCTGGCCTGATGGGTCGCCTATTTACACCGTTTCAACGGCACATGGACGGTTAGACCGAGAATTCTCGTCGTGAAATTAAAATTCCACTGGAGCTTCAAGCGGTTGTGTACACGCAGACTTACAACACAGCTCCTCGAGTCACGGTAAAATGTCATTTTTGGTACATAGCTAATTTAGATACACCTATGTTGTGCGTGGTTGCGTTTCTATAGGAGTCCGCTGTCTTGGTTTGTATAGAAATGGATATTAAGTGACACATACACGCAAGACGGTGGAAATACGGGACCGGTGGAAATAGGGGGAGTTACGATATATAAGTAAGGGATAATGGATGACACGGTGGTCTGTTCACAGAAGTTAATGCACGGTCGAGGTTGTAAAACGGCCCCGACGCGAAGCGAAACATTATCCCGCTTATTCCACTGTTGCCACTTGCGTTGTGTTCATTTCCTGTTACAATTTAAACGTTTTAATCGCTAAAACTGTCTTGTTTGTAGAACTAATTTCTTCCGACACATATCAACTAATTTCTCAACTCACAGGACAAACTGCCGTTACTAGTTCTAAATGGATGGTTGCTACGGCCAAAGGCCAGTCGTTAGTTCTATCTCTCCCGTTGTCAAGCGGGCGTATCCCAAGATTCTGATGAACTTTAGCTTTGAAACATCGCTATTTTACTTAGCCTGCTGTCATCCATCTAGCTAAAAGCCACCTCCGTCATATGCTACAATGTTGCAATGTTCTGAACGTCTGCATTTTACAGCTCGGATGCAACATGACAGTTCATTTAAACTTCACAACGAGTTCGGCGAATTAATATACAAGTGTGATACGGCCAAAAAAATGGATTTACTTCATAGGTGTGCAGATAACATACGGTTAATGGTCGTTCTAAATTACGTAGGACAATGGGAAATTCAACCAAGCAGTGGAATAAATATAAAATAAATAACTCTTGGGTGGGATCCATCATCACAAACTCATCCCATGTCTCTGGTATGTGTGCAGGGCCGGCCCGAGGCATAAGCGAACTAAGCGGCTGCTTGGCCCCCTGACCCATCGAGGGGCCCCAATCGAAGTTTTTTTTTTTTTACATAATAAATAACGTAAACAAGTGACATCAATGAATGAATAAATGAAACAATTAATAATTTAAAACAAGAAAATTCTGATTTCATGATCAATATGCTTGCCTACCTCTACTGTGTCTGCCAGCCTTTGAGTCACGCGCATAAACTAGACACATCGGATGCATAGACAATTCGTGCAGACACTGCATCAAGTTCAAAAATCGGAAGAGACGGTAATGTTAAGAAAAGTATCCCTCTGGTGCCAAAAACAGTAAGAAGAAAATGACAGAGGAGGAGAAAAACGAGCAAGATACAGGTATGTTTGCATGATTATTTACAGTATGTTTTGTGCTTGAGGCAGCTAGCTAGCTGTCATGATCTAATAATATAAGCCATCACCAGAGCTAAATCCCCGCCATCAACAGAGAAATGTCTCCCATTAATATATATTTATCTAGATGTATTTCAGATGTCAAGGATATTGGGATTGTTTTGGATGTTTAATCAAGCATGTACCCTAGCCATAGGTGGGCTTTTGTTGTAAATTAAAGTTAGCTAGCTGACTGACGTGGACATTAGCACTAGCTACATGAAAACGTACTGTAGCTGAAGGCAAATGTACCACAGAGGGATTGTTTCTGATTTCGCACCTGAAAGTGTTGATAGTTTATTACTGTTCTATAATATGTGACATAGTGGTAAGTCTGATAGCAACAGCAGGCTAAGCCCAGGCTCCCAGTCACAACCCCAACCCACTGACTAGCGCGACTCTGGGCAATCGTAACGTTCCAGCTTCATAGGCAAAGATGGAAGTACGTGCAGTCTGGCAGTACGTGCGCTCTGCTCTATGATCTTTAGAGAGAGATGGTAGTGTTTGAGAAAATATACCATGTTGGGTGGGGAGACTTCTGTGATGAAAATAGACTTACATTTGATTAAGATAGTGGCAAGTGATGTAGCGGTGCTACCATAATATTTAGGCTGCAGTAGATCACCATGTTAAGCGTTCACCATACTGCAATTAAGTATACTTTTGATTATGCCTCATTTGCCAATAGAATATGAATTGTTACATGTGGAATTGCTTGTTGATGAGTGTAAGTAATGATAGCAAAATAAACTCATTCTGCTCGATCAAATATGCACTTATGCAATTTTTTTTTTTTTCAGAGACACTGTTGAAGTACTTTGGAGCACATCTCTACCACTACCTAACTCTACCTCATCAAGTGTCTGCCTCCATGGCTGATGACACAGAAGGTGAGGTTTTCTTGATGGCAAATGGTTACATAGCCTGTTAATATGACATGACACATTTAACATAGTTTTTGTTTTATTTATTTATGTATTTATTTAATCATTGCAGGTTCGTCCACTGCAGAGTTGCAGATACCTGAAAGCCAGGAACGAAGTAGGAATAAGTATCTATTTTTTGGGACATTTTATTTTTGATTATTAATGTTTGTCTATTTTGGTTTTATTTTGTAGTTGAAGATTGCTCATTTAATGCACATTTGCGGATTTGTTCTGCAAATCTGTTGAAAAACAAGTCATTAAACGGATGTACTTGTTTACAACAAATACAAATGCTGTTGTATTTTGTTATTTGTCAATTCAACTTCAGTAAACCACCCTTAGTGCTTCACTTTGAATATGAATGTTTCAAATAAATCTGTAAATAATAAATCAATAAGTACCCTCTAAGATTAAAAGGTTACAGGGTTGGGGTAAATAACAACTAATACATTGGTTTACCAAGCACTTGGGGCCAGAAGTCTAGAACGGAGCCCCAAAACATTTTTGCCATGTGAGCAAGGATGGATTACTGAATGAGCCTACTGAGTCCTTATGCATCTGTGTCCAGGGGGACAGTAGTTCATAATCAGTCACTGTATTAATACATAACCTTACTGTATTAATTTATAATATGACATTATAGTGTGAAGTTGTCAATTATCGCCAAGCACAGGTGACTCACAGGTGCGTTGTGGGAGGGGGCCCCCAAATCAAATTCTGCTTAGGGCCCCCAAAAGGCTCGGGCCGGCACTGTATGTGTGCTATTAGACAGGATCTGCTTTATTGTTGATCTTTGTCTGGTCTTTGCAACATGGAACATGGAAGGGCTGACCCTGTGATGTGTGTGTGTGTGTGTGTGTTTGTGTGTGTGCGTGCGTGTGTATATACGGGTGCACACATAGTTCTCAAGAAGAGATTTGATCTCCCTGTTGCACATACTTAGTGAAGCATGTAGAATGAATATATAAATGGCAAGACACACACACACACACAAACATTCTCTCTCTGTAGTTTGTGTGTTTAATTCTGAGTATTTTCTCCATCTCACTTTCCCACTCACACCCTAGCCAACATAAAATGAATAAATAACATTCCATGTCGGTGTGCTCTGGCATGCTATTATGATTGGCTGTGTGCTCTGGCATGCTATTATGATTGGCTGTGGTTTATTGTTGATCTTTCTCATGTTCTTTGTTTCATGGGCAGAATATCAGTCTTGCATGCAGGTGAAACTGTTCAAAATAACCAATTCCAATCTCTACCACCTGTGAATAGATATTTTCCTTTTGTTTAGCCCAGGGAAACCTATAGAGTTTGGGGTGAGTTCAGTGTAGTTTTCTGTGCTTCTCTTGGCCTGCCCTGTCCCTATTGTGTGTGTAGGTGGAGACTGGGTGTGTGTGTTTCAATTGTGACACGGATGACTGCCTGACTGAGGGCCGGCCCACTAGTAGAAAAGCCGGCCAATTCCAAGATGATTCTCTCTCTCTCTCTCTCTCTCTCTCTCTCTCTCTCTCTCTCTCTCTCTCTCTCCTCGCAAAGATAATATAGGGTATTATTAGCCATGACATTACTAGGCTATGAATCGTTCGTTCATTTTTTTTTTTTTTTGGGTTACAAACTTATTCAAAATCATCCCCCCCTTTGGTTTTTACACAAATCGCACCCTGAGTGCAGGTGTCATTCAAAAGCCCCAAACTCTATTGGTTTTCCCATGCTAAACAAAAGGAAAACATCCTTTCACAGGTGGTATAGATTCCTTGCATAAGTCTGAATCTCTGATACACCTGTGTGAAACTCCTTTGCACAATTGTTAAATCAGCAATCATTCATTATACATAAGAGATGCCTGTTCTGTGTTGCTATTAGCAAGTATGGATCTAATGCACATTTAGACAAAGTACTGTATTGCCTATTTGGTGGAGAAAACAGTACAAAAGGTGTTTACTATAGGTCTATTTCGATGAAAATGACAAGTTGTAGTTCAATGAAATTTGTCTTGCTAGGTGTTTACTGTATGTCTTACATGTCAATGACAGTTACATCTTGGGAGGAATGAATAAACATTTTTATTCAGTACATTTTGTCTTTTCACAGTGTTTCTGATACTAGAAAAATGGGAAAGTAATGGAACAGACATAGCAAAAATGCTCATTTTGAGAACTAGATTTTGAATTTTGTTGAATTTTGTCCAGTGTGTAATGATTGATTAAAGAGTTTTGAATTGGCAGCAAGTTGTAGTGTTTGAAGGCAAGATTTGCTTTTGCTGCATGTTGTAAGTGTTTTGAGAGAGTAACGGCCTTTTGCTAGCCTAGAAATCTAGACGCGCCCTATTGCTAGTCTAGCAACTCTCCGTTGGCTTGTGAGCTCCAGAAATCGAAACTTAATCAGGACATTGAAATCGTGTATAGAGTCGTTTGGTGGGTTTAACATAATGATTGATGGCAGAGTTGCAACGGTTTGGCTTGAATTCCCTGCTACTTGAAAACAAATATCCTATTGCGTCCTATTGTGTGCAGAGGGAATTTGAAAGACAACTGATTATCCCGCCCCTCGGACTGAGCACTGCGAACGGTGAGTGCCCAGACCCTACATTTTAATGTGGGTCTGGCTCGCCAGGCTAGCCTTTTGCAAGCAAAATGCATGATTTTATCCAGAGTGCTTTGTTCAGACACGGTTGTTAACTGGTTTGTTTGTTAACTGTAAATTATGGTCTAAAGCACTTTGTTAATCGTTTTGGTATTGTTACTTTTTTTAGTTGAGCGGTTGTACATTTCCTGCACGTTTTTAGTTATAGGTTTAGGGAGTATAGTTTAGTTAGTTTCCCCGGAAGACTCACGTTTAACTTTTCTTCGGAGCGGCCTGTGCCCCAGGAATGGGAGGCAGGCAAACACCCCTTTTACCACCAGTAAGAAAGATGTTTTGTCTTATCCTGTCCTATCTATGTTGCAACCATCTCATGTTTTTTTCTGACCCACACTTTAACCACCAGGAAAATCCCTGTTATTAACTTCCACCACAGCATATAGAGAAATAAATTTAAAAAAAAATCCGTAACACCAAAACCCTGTGACTTTCTTATGTTACCTTTTCATATGTTTTGAAGTTAATTCGTAACACCAACTTCATTATTATTTTATTATGGATATTGTGAAGGCAATGACTTTTTTTCTTATTTATGCAGTGTCCACGCTTATTTATTCAGTGATTCTTGTATACATGAATTCATACCCGACAACCAAAGATAAGAGGGTAGCTAATCGATGTGAAATTCATGACACAGTGCAGTGGGAAAATAACATGGGGATTGTGAATTATCGCACCTGTTAAACTCTCGCGGGATGAAAAAGTCTGAAATGCAGACGTTTTCCTGAACACACTTTTGTCCTCTGCCTTTGAGTGGATACTGTGATCTCCGGTATGTGAAGGTGGCACACTTTGCTACCCCAGAGCTAACTTGCAATGCAATTTGCCATAGGTAGTTAGCTTCAATTAACAAGTGGATTTCCTTAAATGGGCAAAGATGGCCGTTTTGGTTCTTTTTTGTAGGTGAACTTAAGAGGTCTATTGGATTGAAGGCTTTGCTGGTTCATGAGGCTTTACTTTGCCATCACTAATGCCGAGTCACAGAACGATAAGAAGGAGGTTCAAGGCTTTTACTGAAGAACTCAAAAACAAGTACATATTTTACTATAATCAAGACTCAGCAAGAAGCAAAACAAACAGAGGCTTTCAATAGTTCAACTAAGAACAGTTAACACAGGTGATACACACGAGAACAAAGGACAATAGGTAATCAGGTATTGTCTTCCAGGTGAGTCCATCCCTGGGCATGCTGGCTATTGCCCTCTGCTGGTTGAATAGCTTTGTGATACAAACATATTCTGAATGCATTTTCTAAATCCATTCATAAATCCATGTTATGCCTATGATATCGACGAACAGACAAACTGTTCTATCCTTTTCGATTCCAACCAGCAACTTGAAAAGACCAAAATAATGCGTTCTACCCGCTCATTTCATTTTATTTCATTTCAGTTACAGTTTTTGCATTAAATATTATCAATCAAATATACAGTAATGCACAAAACACTTTTTGTCATAGAAAGGTTAACATTGATCAATTCCTGATACTCTTAGCTTTAAAATGATGTATACACTGTGTGCAAAATTATTAGGCAAGTTGTATATCTGAGGATTAATTGTATTTTTGAACAAATACAATGATCTCAGTCAATCAAAAATGTTAATAAACCTCAAACCTGAATATTTAAGAAAGGGAAAGTGAGTTTTGGCTTTCTCAGGAGAAAATCTATGTATGCAGAATTATTAGGCAACTATTGGTGTGCAGAATTATTATGCAACTAAATAAAAAACTAAAATTTTCCCACTCCACTTGTTTATTTTCATTTCCTAGAGTAAGAATAAAAAATAAACAACTCAAAATGTACAAATAAACATTCAGTGACCAATATAGCCACCCTTCTTTTCAATAACGGTCATGAGCCTTCCATCCATGGAGTCTGTTAATTTCTTGATCTGTTGATGATGAACATTTTGTCCAGCAACAACCACAGCCTCCCAAATGCTGTTCAAAGGGGTGTATTGTCTTCCCTCACTGTAAATCTCACATTTAAGAAGGGTCCACAAGTTCTCAATGGGTTTAGGTCAGGTGAAGAAGGGGGCCATGTCATTATTCTGTCATCTTTAAAGCCTTTGCTGGCTAGCCATGCAGTGGAGTACTTGGATGCATGTGATGGAGCATTGTCCTGCATAAAAATCATGGCCTTCTTGAAGGATGTAGATTTTTCTGTACCACTGCTTGAAGAAAGTATCTTCTAAAAACTCGATGGTTGCCAACCCAGATGCCGAAACACTACCGACTTTGTGATTAGTAGATAGGTGGAGGGTGGCGCATCAGGCCAAAACACAACATGACATGACAAAACACAACATCAACATCAGTTGAGGGCTGCAACTTTTAAATGACAATATCCTGGCCGGACTACTGTTGTCAGTGATATAAGTATTTGAAATGAACATGATTACTTAATGTCTAGTGACATATCAGGGCCATTTTATGATTAATTGAAATACATTTCTTACATACGGTTCCTTTAAATGAATAACTAGAAGGGATATTTTTTTGCCACACCATGACCTTTGGTAGGATGGGCATGGCCCTCGAATGTCCTGCCCTAGCGCCGACACTGCGGGCAAGTGTCAGCAACATCTTTGCTATTAAAGGTCGTCAAGGTAACATGTGATCTCGTGAAGTGCTGTCCCAATCCCATTTATACCAATGTGTCCTCACACAGCCAAACACCATCACAGTAACAGACGCTTTACCAGTTGCTCCTCCAACAACAATTTATTTGTTTGATAAACACATAATCTATTTTTGTTTAAATACATTGATATATTTTAATGATTACAATGTAATAAATTCACCAGCTCCCATCCTCATCATCATCACAATCATCAGTGTACAAACAATTAAATTTGATGCAAAAAATCGAGAACAGTTTCACCGAGGGTTAAGCAGGCACCTTCCTTCATATAGGCGTTTCATTGAATTAGGTCCACAACACCTCCATTAAACAGTGGTATCTAGCGTCCCAGATATAATCAGCAACATATGATATAATGTTATGATATTTTAAGTACAATACAGCGTGTAATTATATGATATAATCAGCTTTATGCAGAGTGTAATTATATGATATAATCAGCTCTATACGGAGTGTAATGTATATGATATTATCAGATCATTGAGTTTAATGTATATGTTTATTACTAACTATTATTTGTTTATTTTCATTATTTCACTGATAACGTATTGACATACTGGGAATTGTTGTCATTACTTATCTTAATGTAGCCTTACCAAATTTGTATAATTGTTCACTGTTAACTATTCTATTGTTAGTCGCTTTGGACAAAAGTGTAAATTACATAAACATAAACAAAAACATATAGTACCCAGAAAGTAGTGAGTGGTATGAACAACAACAACAACAAACAAACAAAAACACTGGTGATATACTAATGATGTGGAAAACCACCTGTAGAGGGTGCCCATGTGTCAATGTTATCCCAGGAATACTTTTGAATTTGTTTGATACACACACTGACACAGAGTTCTAGCCTAGAAATCTAGACGCACCCTAGCGGCAACAAATTACATTTGCTGCCAGGGCTAGTCTAGCAACTCGCCGTTGGCTTGTGAGCTCGAAAAAATTTCCGTCAATGATTCCCGGGACACTGAAAGACCGGGGTACACGAAACTTGGTGGGCATGTAACCCCACATGGATAGCATGGAACCATCGTTTTTCGTTTTGATCTGTAGCCTCCCCCGCTGGACTGGACACCCCGAAAGGAGGGTAGGGCAGACACAGTTTTCTGTGAATATCTCGAGAACCGTAGGGTTTAGGAGGACCATTTTTTTTATGTTTATCTCAAAGGGCCATGTCAACCCATTCCATAACCACTCATTTCATGTATAGCGCCACCTAGTTAAACACAAAAAAGTAAAAATGAGGTGTTGTAATCACAGGTATCTGTGACCTAACATAGTCAAAACTGCACGAAATTGGAAGTGTAGGATCATTATGACACCCTCTGTATGCACGCCAAGTTTCGTGGCATTCCGTTCATGGGGGGCCACACAATAAATTAATTTATGTTACTATACACCAACTGGCCTGTAGGTGGCTGGAGACAGTTTTCTGTGAATATCTCGAGAACCGTAGGGGCCTAGGAGGTCCACCTTTTTATGTATGTTGGTCTTAAGGGGCATGTCAACCCATCCCATTACCACTTATTTCATGTATAGCGCCACCTAGTTAAAAATTAAAAAGCAAAAATTAGGTGTTTTCATCACAATATCTCTAGCTGACAAGGTCAAAACTGCACGAAATTAAAAGTGTAGGATCATTATGACATCCCTCCGAATGCATGCCAAGTTATGTGTACTTTCGCTCATGGGGGCCTTACAATAAAATAATGTATGTGTACATTTAGTGACGTACACCAACAAGGATTCCCCGACACTGAAAGACCAGGGTACACAAAACTTGGTGGGCATGTAACCCCACATGGATAGCATGGAACCATCGTTTTTCGTTTTGATCTGTTGCCCCCCCCGCTGGACTGGACCCCCGAAAGGAGGGTAGGGCAGACACAGTTTTCTGTGAATATCTTGAGAACCGTAGGGTTTAGGAGGACCATTTTTTTTATGTTTATCTCAAAGGGCCATGTCAACCCATTCCATAACCACTCATTTCATGTATAGCGCCACCTAGTTAAACACAAAAAAGTAAAAATGAGGTGTTGTAATCACAGGTATCTGTGACCTAACATAGTCAAAACTGCACGAAATTGGAAGTGTAGGATCATTATGACACCCTCTGTATGCACGCCAAGTTTCGTGGCATTCCGTTCATGGGGGGCCACACAATAAATTAATTTATGTTACTATACACCAACTGGCCTGTAGGTGGCTGGAGACAGTTTTCTGTGAATATCTCGAGAACCGTAGGGCCTAGGAGGTCCACCTTTTTTATGTATGTTGGTCTTAAGGGGGCATGTCAACCCATCCCATTACCACTTATTTCATGTATAGCGCCACCTAGTTAAAAATTAAAAAGCAAAAAATTAGGTGTTTTCATCACAATATCTCTAGCTGACAAGGTCAAAACTGCACGAAATTAAAAGTGTAGGATCATTATGACATCCTCCGAATGCATGCCAAGTTATGTGTACTTTCGTTCATGGGGGGCCTTACAATAAAATAATGTATGTGTACATTTAGTGACGTACACCAACAAGGATTCCCGGGACACTGAAAGACCAGGGTACACAAAACTTGGTGGGCATGTAACCCCACATGGATAGCATGGAACCGTCGTTTTTCGTTTTGATCTGTTGCCCCCTCGCTGGACTGGACCCCCCGAAAGGAGGGTAGGGCAGACACAGTTCTCTGTGAATATCTTGAGAACTGTAGGGACTAGGATGAAGATTTTTTTCCGTATGTTTGCCTCCAGGGGTCATGTTAACCCATTTCATGTGCACACATGTGCACAAACAGATACACACACACACACATACATTCACAGTAATCATACGTATGACACATACTCACACAGTAGACATATGTACGCTTGCATGCACAGGCACATACGCAGGCACACACACAAGCACGCACACACACACACACACACACACACACACACACATTACATTAATACACAGGATTAGATGTTAAAATCCCTTGTGCCAAAATCCAAGGTAAAAACACATTCAGAAGCCCCTGCTCAAGTTTAACTTTAAAAAGCACACTACCCACAAATCCGCCAACAAATGGTCACAAGCACAATACAAATGGCCCATCCAACAGCAGTATATAGTATGCGGCATGTCATTAGGTTATCAAGGGGCACCCTCATTCACCGATGTTTCGTTAAGTTAGGCCCACGACACCTCATGAAGGCTTAACAGTGAAACCAGCGTCCTGGAGACACTCCCCTCCATGCTGCCACCATATTACCACATTGAAATATCCAGTACCAAAATACTCTTAACCAGCCCAGGCATGGTCAAGGTTATTAGGTTGGTCCGTCCCCGCTGATGTGGACTGAACCATCGCCATAAAAACCCTGGCCAACCAACCATCAACCTAGGCACAGCCCATCACAAACACAAAAAAATTAGCCAGTTAGCTTACGCCCCATGCTGCCACCATATTACCAAATACCTTAACCAACCTAGGCATGGTCTAAGTTGGCTAGGTTGGTCCGTCCGTTGATGCGACTGAACCATAAACCATAAAAACCTTAACCAAGTACCATCAACCTAGGCACAGTCCATCACAAACACAAAACAAATGAGCCAGTTAGCTTACCTTAGCTTGCGCCCCAGGAAGGGTAATTTCTCCTTACCCACAACCATTCGCTTGCCCGTTCTGCTGCTAAAGGCATGTTACTAACCACCTGCCTTAGACTTCGACCACAAATGCCCAATTCAGACAGCAAGCCAATAGCAGATCTGGCCACAAACCCACGTGCACCGATTTCAATAGGCCTTAATCGTGCACTCCAACCTCGCTTAGCTGCCTCCTCTGCTATTTCAGTGTATTTAGCTCTCTTCAGCTCATTGGCCACTTCCACTCTGTCTTCCCAAGGAACAGTAAGTTCAATTAAGTAAACTATCTTCTCTGAATCCGACCATAGAATTACGCCGGGTCGTGAAATAGTACTCACTATATGTGGAGGTACCGCCATCTGCTGGCCAAGATCAACCTTCATTTCCCAGCCCGCCCCATTTTTCAACTGGCCGGTTTTACACCTGGCCTTCGCGGAACAAGGTTTATCCCCCTGACGTACAAAGTTAATTTGCCTTACCCCTTTACTAGCTGCTAATGAATTGACTTCTCTCCTTTTATCCTCTATTGCCGCTGCCACACATTTCAATACCTGGTTATGACGCCACGTATACCACCCCTGGGTGAGACTTACCTTGCACCCTGATAGGATATGGTGGAGACTGCCCACACACGAGCAAAGTATGCATTTATCATCCTCACCAAACCATTGACTTAAATTCTTGGGAGATGGGAGCACATCATATGTAGCACCTAACATAAATCTGATCTTACCAGCTTCCATGCCCCATAGATCTTTCCATTTAATCCGCTTTTTCCACCCCTTCCCAGTTCACCCACTGCCCTTGTTTTGCCTGCAACACTGCCTTTAGTACATCTTATAGCCTCCTCCTGTCTATGCATTTCTCCACTACCATTTTCCTCTTTTCTCCTGCAGAAGCCTTACTCCACAAGGGTTTACTTACACCCACCCCTAGACCCCTCCGCCCGTGCTGCACATGGCCCATTATATCCCTATGCTTCAATGCTGATTGAGCTTGCTTAACTGCCTGCTCTGGGTTCCACTTCCTCCCTGCATTAACTGTGGGTGCAACTTTCCTCACCACTGGGTCCTTGGACTGAGTAAGAGTCAATTCCAATCTAGCCTTCGCACACTTAAATTCCTCTGTCAGACTAGATATTGGCAACTCTACAATACCCTTCCCATACAAGGCTACACTGCTTAAGCAGCGTGGGACTCCGAGCCATTTTCTGACAAAGGAGTTGATCATTTTTTCCAACCTCTCTACCTTTGACAGAGGAACTTCATAAACTGTCAATGGCCACAATAGCCGAGGCAACAAACCAAACTGCAAACACCACAGCTTGAGCTTACCTGGCAGCCCCGACTTGTCAATTTTTGCAATACCTTGCCTAGTGACCTGTCGTGTAGTGTGCATGTACATGTAAACATGTACATGCACACATGCACACAATTCAATAATTTCTCAGAATTATGAACAGGCAAGATGGAGGTGGGGTTGTATAAAATGAATTTTACATGTGAAATCTATGAACTAATCATGTTTTGGTACTTGTCTAGCAGATATCAGTGAGAATTGAGTGTGGATAATGCAATTTAGTGAGACAGTTAGAATCATATAGGCCTTTCAGCGTGATTTATTTTTGTGGAAAAAATGTGCTGGACTGGGCGGCGGTCATATTTTGTACCGCTCTGCGGTACATCTAGTTATTATTGGGGTCCAAGCAGCGAAGCTGCGAAGGCACCCATTGAGTTACTAGCTTTTCCTATTATTATTATTATATATCTGCCATTGGAGTCTATGGCAGCCCATAGAACACCTGGCTAAAAAGTTCAGATTTTTTGGCAGAAAGTTTCGGGACACTCCACTGACCACTCACACTTATTTACGGACCTCTAAACCCAGCCATCTAGCGCTACCAACAGGTCAAAATCTGGCCGAAAATTGAATCGCTGGGTCTAAAGTTTGGTAATAGAAATTTGGTACACTGATTCAGCATTGTCCCATGATCACTCTCACCAATTTACAGAACTCTATGCCCAACACTCTAGCGCCACCAATGGGTCAAAACTGGATTGCATTAACGCATGTGAAGATTGAACGGTGCATCCGATTTTCACAAATCAGGAATCCCTGGACTGACCTAAGTTCAATGACTTCTATTACGTCACTTTCCGCCATATTGGACCTCCGCCATATTGGATTTGGTCCAAACACTACGAAAAGTTTCAGCGGTTACAAATTTCATTCGATTTTCACAGAACTTGGCGGAGATGATCTTCAGACCGAGCCGCACAAACGATACTTGTCAGATTTTTTAATTTCAAGTTTATTTGCCCGTGACAGCCAATCACACATGGCGACGATGCCGCCTAACAGGAAGTGGGCTAACATCTCGGCTATATGTATGAAGTCCAATCTTGGTACAGGGACTTGGTATCTGATTGTGAGGACGCACTACGAAATTGGCATCATGTGGCCTCTATAGGGGGCGCTGTAATGCAGGAAGTGAGCTTGTATCTCAGCAACGCTTCGGTGTAAAAAGTCCAAACTTGGTATAAGGACCCTGTTACCTGATTATGATGACGCACTAGGAAATTGGAATCATTTGGCCTCTATAGGGGGTGCTGCAATACAGGAAGTGAGCTCCTATCTTAGCAACGCTTTGATGTATGAAGTCCAAATTTGGTACAGGGACTTGATACCTCATTGTGAGGACACAGTAGGAAATTGGCATCATTTGGCCTCTATAGGGGGCGCTGTAATACAAGAAGTGGGCTCATATCTCACCAACGCTTTGTTGTATGAAGTCCGAACTTGATACATGGACATATTTGCTGATTGTGAGGACATGCAAGGAAAGTGGTCTCATTTGACCTCTAGGGGTGCTGTAATAAAGAAAGTGAGCTCACATCTCAGCAACACTTTGGTGTATGAAGTCCAAACTTGGTAGAGGGACATGGTAGCTGATTGTGAGAACGCACAAGGACATTGGTGTAATTTGGCCTCTAGGGACGCTGTAACAAAGTAAATGAGCTTATTTCTCAGCCATTCTTTATCCAATTGCAATCAAACTTGGTGTGAGTGCTTGCTCATAGCATGGCAATGCCATTCCTGCTATAGCGCACTGCTTGGCCCCCACATTGCTGCTTGCAGCTATATTTATTATTATTATAATTTTTAACCTGACATTTGCCCTTTAAGGGTTTCATTCAAATTGCAGAGTTGATTGGCAGGTCACAGATCCAACCACTGCACCATTGACTGCAGGGAGACCAGCATCATCGCTAGGCAACTGAACGCACTCTGGAGACCAGGAGACCCACCTGGTCAATTGAGAACACACAGACACAAACACAGAAATAAATACATCACATGGCCATATTAGACTCAGCTTGTGGACACCTACCCGAAGGAACACCAAACAAATATAAGTGCATATTTGGCTCATAAAATATAAGTAAATGCACATACCAGGATCTACAAATGAAGAGTTTGGTTACAAAACACTGTATAAATCAAATATAATATCAATCAAAATGCTATTTAAATCAAATATAATATTAATCAAAGCGCATATAATTAAGCAATAAGCCTCGAGAGGCCGTAGGTTACTCTGATTCTACAACAGCTAAGGGGCGTTGTTAGGCACGACGCGCTAGCTAGCGTAACCTACGGATTCAAGTGGCTTATTGCTTTTCTAAAGCTGTAACTATAAATACCTGCAAATTTTCATAAAGTAAAGGTACAGCAACTAGAAATATAATGAGTTATTCCTAGATAATCATTTTTCCGCCAAGAAATATATTTCCTCTATCTGAATGGTTGCCAAGCAACATCGAGACGCAGCTACTTTAACTTTTGTATCAAGTTGTGGTAGCATAGTAATATAGAGCGGAATGTGGTCAAGGTGTATGTTTGTGCTGGATTTTACAACGGCATCGAACGAGATTCAGCCAATCACAATCAAGGACCGGAACTATCAGTTTTAGAAATCAAATATAATATCAATCAAAACGCATATAAATCAAATATAATATCAATAAGAACGCTATATAAATCAAATATAATATCAATCAAAATGCTATAAATCAAATAAAATATCAATCAATGCTGTTTTGTAGTTTAGATTGAGTAAAGATAAATCACATAATACCTAATTATTAGGGGTGTAAAGATTAACCGTTACGTATCGGTATCCGTTTTTAACGTGTAAGATACGTATCGGAATACGTATCGGAATATTCGATACATATCGGAATAAAACTGAAATGAACCGGTCGTTATATCGATTTACTTGTTACGAATCGGTTCACAACCATTTCTGCTCGTTCAGACTCTCATTTACGTTGCAAGCAGCGCGTTCATCCCACTTCCGGTTTTGAAACTACACGTGGCACGGATTTGTGGGTAATGCAGTTGGTTTTGGGCTACATTCATTGCCCAAAGTTGTCAAAGGACCTCATTACCCATACATCTACTGCAACTTAAGCACGTGACAACTTGCACTCGTTCGTTTTTACTCTTTTGTTTTTCAAAATCCAGCGCGAAAACGATAGTCTGTAGAGTAGCCTTACGTTTGATGAAGGGATTTCCTTAATGTTAAAGAATAATTTGGCCCTTGCTGCTAAAACGATGCACAAATTATTATTATTTTGTTCATATTCACTCAGACTTGTGGCACTGAGTTTCTGGTTTCTGCATATTAGGTCTACCATTGGAACAAAATAAACCCAGAGAGTTCATTGATATGTAGGCCTATTTTATTCTTGTAGGCTATGAGAAAAGGCCAACAGTGTCTTAAGCACTGTTTTATTTTATTTCGGTGTTGTCTTACCTCAACAATACAGCTCCTTGAAAACAATCAGATATAACTCTATAAAATCTATAATGTCTATAAAAATGTATTTTTATGTTGTATTTGGCTGCTGTGTTTGACTGAAATGTAGACTATTATTTTTTCATTTAAATACAGCATATGATACAAACCTTAGTTTAGATAATCATATTCACACTTTTTTTTGCCTAATTGACAACCATGACCTTGACAATTGATAACATAAAATTAATGTGCACCTTGAGCAAATGATAAAAAATCTTTCAGAATGCTTTCCATTCTTGAACTGCATCGAATCGCATCGTACGGAATTGTTTTTTATGAACATGTATCTTTTCTTGTATCGAATCGTGCCCATGTATCTAGATGTGAATCGTATTCTATTGAAATTAATGAATAAATGAAATTTATGAAAATTCATTAAAATGGTGGATATAGCATTTTGGAACCAAATTCTTCAAATATTATTTGATTCACAAAAGTTTCCACAAACAACACTCATTACTTGCGACTTGTGTCCACAAACAACACTCATTACTTGTGACTTGTGTCCACAAACACAACATTCATTACTTATGACTTGTGTCCACAAACACAACATTCATTACTTGTGACTTGTGTCCACAAACACAACATTCATTACTTGTATGAAGGGATTTGTACACACTGATGTTCATTTTACAATATATAGTTTATAATTTGCAAAACTGTGTAAAAATCTGTGTATATCACACACACACACACACACACACCAGGGCTGTACAGTGCGACATATATGTCGCACATGCTACAAAAAAAATTTGTTTGTGCGATGGATGATTTACCAACGTAGCACTGGTGCTACAGTATACAGTTTTGCTTATGGCAATACAATGCATGCGTGTGAGACTGACAGGGAGGCTACAGCAATTACCTTCTACTGTGGTCAGTGCAACTGGCTACACCAGATGTGATAGCGCTTACCCATACATCATTTTATTATTTTTTTACTTATTTTTGTTTAGCCTAAAGCGAAAGTATCTTCCGACCGGGCCGGGCTGAGGTTATTAGATTAGGCAAGCAGAGGTAGAAGTTTGTGGCAATCGCCCTGTTGCTTTGCATTTTTAGTTCAGTTTAAAACGAACAACTTATCCAAACAACGCCATTCAGATCTAAAACTTGGAAGAAAAAAGTCCACCGGGACGTTCGCTTCTATCTGTCAAATATGAGCCCACTTCATGCGCAACAGTCTCGCTTAGTAGTGCTTAATAACCTATACAAGATCGGTTCCGAAAAAACCTTCACAACACTTTAATTACGACTGCGTTAGCCACAGACCTTCAGCTATCTAGGCTACCTACTGTAGCTTATGTGTATGGAACAGTCTAGGGATGCATTTGACATGTCAGTTAGCCTACTCATTTGCACCACTGGTTAGATGTAATTACGGTATTTCACTCGTGCAATGATAATAAGGTTGAATGTAGGGTTACACTAATCTAAAAACTTAGAAATATGAACTAAACGTCAATTAAATCTTAGTGGAATAAAATCTTCAGCATATCTTTTACTTATTCAAAAATAAATGAACTGGGCCCACATCCCCGATAACGACGGAGACACACTCTTAAGAGGGTTTTCTACGATTCATCTTACGATCGTTCGTTTGGTTTTTCCGACTATTTCCTAACATGCTCAGAAGGCGGAACGCCAAGATGCACTGCTCTTAAGATGCTCTTAAGGGAGCTGTCCACGCTAATAGTTCTGAAATATCCTCTGATTTGACGGTGATGTCAGGTGACTGCACGTCACAGCTATAGGCCTACCATTTAAACTTCGGATCTACACATTAATTCACATCAATACGAATATAGAAACACTTTGACTGCATGTAAGCATCCCAAGTAGGTTATATACCACACAGAGACATAAATAATTGTAATTATTTTAAGATTAGATTGTTGCACCATGCAATAATTTTTCATGGTGCCACTTAAGAACACGCTTTGAAGATAAGAAGAAAGAGAGGAAATGTGTAGGCTTAGATTTTGATGCAGTAGGCTACAGACTAAACCACATGTTGCTTTCTCTGCTTTTTACCTCATAGGCCTAATAAAATATTCACTTAGCAAAGATAATGTCAAACTATTCTGGCAACGTCTCGTTTCATAACTTGATTGCATTTTTGTCCGCTTTTCATCACATTATTATGACCATTAAATGTAGGCTATTTTGCACGCTAAAATCTGATTCATCACAGTAAACACAATAAAGAATGGGAACGTAAATTGGATTATGTATTCTAAGTTGTAATTCCTCTGTATGTCCTGTTGGTGACCTCAGTGAGAAGTACTGTTAAGACGCTCTTAGCCGGTAACGAGTACTCTGGATCTATAGAGTACTAGATCTACGAGTGTTTTCACGATGCTCTTAAGCTACGATGGTTTCGGGAAACAGTCGGCAAATCTTAAGACGTTCGTAAGAGGGACTTTACAATGGCATGACCTGTCTTCCTGATACCCATTGAAACGTCTAACTGCATGGAACTGTCAGGGATTGTTTTTTTTGTTTTTACAAAAACACAACAACCAAATAACATATCATGCTGATAGCTTTTGTTCATCTCAAACACAATGTAGCCAGGTGAGATGTTTACAACTACAGTACATGACCTTTTATCAATCCAGTTGCAGTAGGCCTAGAGCCCAATCACAATTGATGAACTGATTGAGATTTTAGAGGTTTTATATCGATGCTACAGAATTTGTGGCTGGTGCTACAAAACTTTTAACCTCTGTAGCACCAGTGCTACTTGCAAAAAAAGTTAACGTACAGTCCTGCACACACACACACACACAATACTAACCACAGGTGGCTGGTTCCGTTGCAGTGGAGTTTGAGGTATCTGTAAACAATCAAAAGAAGGTCAACAGGATATATGCAGGATCAAAATGTTGAACATGTACAGTACATACTGTACTCATCATTTTGTAATGCAAAGATGGTCCTGTCATGGGACAGTAAACTAGGGCTGCAACTAATGATTATTGTCATAGTCTATTAATCTGTCCATTATTTTCATAGTCAATTAATCTGTCGATTATTTTCATAGTCTATTAATCTGTCGATTGTTTTCTTGATTAATCGAGAAATAAAATGCCAAAAAATAGAGAAAAAATTGTTGTCAAGATTATGCCCTCAAAAGCCTTGTTTTGTCCAAAGATATTTAGTTCACTGTCAGAAGAATAAGTAAAGCTGAAAATATTCAGGTTTAAGAAGATACAATAAGGGAATTGTGAATTTCTTTAAATATTTTAACATTTCATATTTATTCCTTATGGCACAACCCAATTAACATTTTTTCTAATGGCACAAACCGATTAATTGATTATGAGAATAGTTGCCAATTATTCACAACAAGGCAAAAATGTCTCACACATTGTGGAGCCTACACACTCAAATCCCTGTACACCCCTATTTCTTACCTCAATGCTACTGTAGGTGCCACGAGATCTGGCGACACAAAAATATCACAATATTTCTCGTCGAGGTAAAAATTGGTCTCCTGGCTCGTAGGGGTGTGATGAGATCTCGTGCCACGAGATGGAGATAAACGTCTCTGGTCCACGATATTTCTTGTCTGTCTCGTGCATTCTCGTGGAGAAGCATGCCTGACAAGTCTGAGTAAATTAGCATAGAAGATGCCCTAGCTACTTTTACTTTTTGTGTGGCAGCATTTTGGGTACCTGCTGGAAACAATAATGCCACGCAATTACACTGTTTTCCCTATAGAAAAAGTGGTGTGGCACTATTTTTTTTAAAAGTATATTTTGTTGGCCTTTTATGCCTTTAATCAGATAGGATAGAGGAGAATGACAGGAAGTGAGTGGGAGAGAGAATCGGGGTAGGATCCGGAAAGGACCACGGGGCAGGAATCAAACTCGGGTCGCTGGCGTACGGTGCAGGTGCCCCAGCCAGTTGCGCCACAGCCAGGACCTGGCGTTGCTCTTTTAAGAGTGTGACATCACTCCCTCCACGTAGTTTTGTCTACTTTCCCTTCAAGTGAAGTGCCTAGCTACAGTAACACGCTAGCCAACAATTGCTAGCCACCAAGTGCCTAGCAACAGTAACACGCTAGCCAACAATTGCTAGCCACCAAGTGCCTATCAACAGTAACACGCTAGCCACCAAGTGTGTGCCACTTGCACTGGTTTAGTTTCAATGGAGAACATTACTGATATTAGTTGAAGTGGATAGTTTATACTCAAGTGAACTTGCAACGGTATATTAAGTTTAAGCGAAGTCCCTTAACTGCTAGTCACTTGTTAAAATGGAGGATATAGCGTTTGGAACATAGCTCATCAGTCATCACTCCATAAAGACAAATGTTACACAGAAAACATGAACAGCATATGTTATGTGAAGAGTCCAGCCTTCAGCTAGACTTCTGTGTGGTTTGTTTGTGTGCATCTCTGTGAATGAGTGTGTGTAGTTTTGTGTATGTGTTATATAAGTAAGTATAAGTAAGTATAAATATATATATATACTCTTTTGATCCCGTGAGGGAAATTTGGTCTCTGCATTTATCCCAATCCGGAAATTAGTGAAACACACTCAGCACACAGTGAACACACAGTGAGCTGCCTGCAACAACAGTGGCACTCGGGCAGCAGCATATGTGATTGTGTCTCTCCTATTGATTCCATTGTTTACTGTACGTGTGTGTTTCAAAGTGTGAGTGTGTGTGTATGTGAGTCCATGTGTGTGTGTGTGAAACAAAAATACCTACTCTCACAAGTGCATTCACACATACTGCACATATCTGCAATGAAAAAAAAACAAAACAATCAACTTCATACATATTCACATGCATATATGTATCATTTTTATAAGGCATTCATTAAGCATTATAAATAAATTCACATACAAAAATTGTGAAAATGTTTTTATATTTCTGACATAATCCAATATGGCAGCCAGATCGATCACATTGATGTAAATTGGCCTTATTCACCCGGCGGCCAAAACGAGGCTACAGGGTACACTTGCCATCACACTTCAGTCCAGCAGATGGTGCTAATGCACTCCGTTTGCAAACTGCCAAAAAAAACTCACTGAAGAAGAAGAAGAACAGGCCAGCGAACCCATAGACATAATATACTATAGACGCTGCATCGACCGCTACTCCCTACTAGCGCTGACGAGACGTGGAGCCGCCATCTTGGACCGGTCATCCACTCCACTCAGTGTAATCTGTTTGGCCGGTGCGATGAGCTGTCAGCGCACTTAATTAATCATATCTCACTGAATACCGAACAGATTTTCACGCGGTTTTTTTTGCTGCAAAGGTCATACATGTAGCTATGATACAGGCCACATTGTTCGAAAATACAAAATACAACCAATAGTACGGTAATGTTAAATCTTACTTGTGAAAAGCAAATCCCCCGAGTATGGTCCGCCGATTTGAGCAGGAACATGCTGCACAGTGCTGTCATCTTGTGTTTTCTGCTGCAACGCAACGAGGAGTATGACAGGTCCAAGATGGCGGCCGCATTTCTTGTTTCCAGCAGCCAATGCGGTGTCTATGTATATTATGTCTATGAGCGAACCCTTCTTCTTTTTCGGTGACCTTTTTTTTGGCAGTTTGCAAACGGAGTGCATTAGCACCATCTGCTGGACTGAAGTGTGATGGCAAGTGTACCCTGTAGCCTCGTTTTGGCCGCCGGGTGAATAAGGCCAATTTACATTGATGTCACAATTCGTCATACAGGAACTCATGCAGTAACAGGTATAGCTAGTAAGCTTTAAAACCAAACACATCATCCATTAAATGCCAAAATGCATTTTTGCATTGCTCTCTGGGGGTTAAAGGTCACCAAATGTATTGCGTTTCACCGCCAATTCCGATTGGCTCCGATGGGCAAACACTTTTGATCACAATTTCAAAAAGCAATTAATTTGTGAGGCTTGGGCTGATAGTATGTGTCCAATGTGATGAAGATCAGACAACATTTGAGTCCAGAGGCACACGTGTGTTCTCTAGCATTCCATATTACCATAGACGTTAGAATAGTGTGTTCTCTAGCATTCCATATTACCATAGACGTTATAATAGTGTGTTCTCTAGCATTCCATAGTACTTAGAATGAGGTTTGTGCTGGAGTGAAACTGCTAGATGCAGGATGTACCCTGGGATTGGTTTGAGGAATGAACCTGACGAAGAGGGTGTTATAGATGTTTTAGATTTTTTGTGTTTGTACCTGCAGTGATCGGACAGCTGGGTCCTGGAGGGGGGTCTTGATCCCCAGAACAGGAGAAGCTGGCGTCAGCATCTACACCACTGGAGGTGAACTGGACGAAGCCTGGTTGGTCACTGCTGATCTGGGAGTTGATCCAGCTCTCGTAACGGGACACCCTGGTGTAGACTCCAGGGAAATTGGGTTGAGCACAACCGATTCGAAAGCTGCTGATACTGGACTGGACCCACACAGAATCCTGTTTGATCACCATTGGTCCTCCGGAGTCTCCCTAGAATTGATTAATTGCCACATAATTAAGTTTCACATAATTAGGAATATTGTATTTCATTTATGCACACAAACCCCCCTAAATCCTCCATACATTTCCTTTAATGCTATCAAGCATGGTGGTGCTTGCAAAAATGCTGTTTTACCTGACAGAAGTCTTTACCCCCAGCGGCTAGATCAGCACAGATCATGTTGTCTGTGATGTCGATATTTTCAACTTCATACCAACAATCACACTGTCTGTTTCCTATTATAGGAACCTGCACTTCTTGTAGAGTCCCAGGAGATGGAAGTGATACAAGGAGTGACATGAAGAAATGCTAAAAGTTAAATAATTAATATACACTATTGGTAGTTACACTACAATCAGGATATTTTTTTTTTCTAAATGTTCTATGTATGTTCGTTTAGGAGAGTTTCAATTGCTCGGGAGGGAGGGGGAGGAAGTAGCAAGCTAGTAGCTCTCTGTTTTGTTTGAAAGTCAATAGAAGTGACGTTACCCAGCATCACTTAGAGCTCCTTTAGGCACACTATGCAGGTTTGTTAGCTTAATTTACCTTCATTTAACTGCTTCAGAGTCATTGGAATGGTTATATGACTTTTTTCGGGTTGAATGGTGGCCGTCTCGCTTCCCCCTAGCGCCTGTGAGCGGAAAAAACACCCTTACAACTGTGGGCCGGCGGGCCGACGGCCTCAGTGTCAGGAAGTATAACGAGTGTAACAAATTGCTTTACTGCATTCAAATACACATACACGCCAGGCACCGGCTAGAAAAAGGTAGCGATGGAGTTTCTCAGACATTCGTCATGACAGAGCCAGCGATAAAGAAGCAGAAACCGAGAAAACAGTAAGGAATATGCCAATACTGCATAGTTTACCTTTAAAGACCTTAAGGGGTGGTTCAGGATTTTGGACATAGGACACCTCGTAGTACACCTCGAGGGTACTGTGGAGTGGATACGTTTTTAGTGGCAGGCATACCTTTGACTTTTGCTTGCAAGTAGAAGGACTGGATGAAATGTGTTGAAAATGGTCTCCACTGATAAATATCACACTTGTTAACTTGGAAATGAGGTCCTATGTCCAAAATCCTGAACCACCCCTTTAAGCAGTTAAAGGACACCACTAACCACTCGGTGAGTTGCACAGTTTTGAAAACGAACGTTAAGGGTTGTTTTAAGGACATGTTTGTGCATGCCCATAGCCAGCCAATCTGAAGCAGTCTAAGGCGATTTAAAACGAGTCAGAAAGTCGAGACAGGACCCATCGTCTAAATGTCTGTCTCCACCACTCTAGTTCCAAAACAAACCAGAAAAGGAACTCAAAGTGCTAAATACCGGAATTATCCTTTAATATACACTATGGTTACTTCTAAAAGTCTTGTTGTTCTGTCCAACGCAATGATTGCTTTTAGTTTACCTTCAGAGGCTATGTTTCCAAAGCCAGTGACCCAACTGTCTGTGCCGTTGCTGAATTTACTCCCACTGGCAGCCAGACAAACAGGACTGACATAGTCGGTGAAGGTGACTGGGGCACTGAGACGAAGCAGAGCGATGTCGTTGTCATTGGTGAAACTGTTGTAACTGGGATGATTGATGATCCGGTTCACACAGCGTCTTATGCTGTTGGCGTTGCTGCCTTCCAGGTCCTCAAGACCCAAGACAACAGTCAGGCCATTGGGATCAAAGCTGAAACAATTAAAAGATTGCTGCAGTCAGAGCTGTAACCAAGACAACCAAAAGCCTACTTACGTTACAGCTGAAACCATGACAACCGATAGCACTGAGGCAATTTGAGGTTCTAACCTCTCAAAGCAATGAGCTGCCGTTAAGACCCACTCCTTGTTGATGAGGGAGCCTCCACAGAAATGTCTGCCTGATGACTGAAGACTGGCCTGCCAGGGCCAATTTCCTGCAGGAGCATCCTGACCCCCAACTATCCTAGTGTTGAGTGGAGGTCTACCACACACTGGGGAAGGAGATGTCACAGATATTACCATAGACTGCATTCACACACAAAGTACAAGGCAAGGATACAAGGATACAAGGAAGTTTATTGTCACATGCATATAGTTACTGGAAGTAAGAAATGCAGTGAAATTATGTCTGGTGTCAGCCTATTTGTGCATTAATGGGGGGGGGGGGGTAAAGAGTGCAGTAGAAGAGGGGTTTAGTAGATTAAGTGGCAAGGGCTGCATAAAAAAGGTGGGGGAGGATTGGGATTGGGTGGGGGGCACCAACAAGGAGCACCCAAGAGCAACAGGGCAAGGAAAAACTCCCTTACCAAGGAAGAAACCTTGGGCAGATCCACGGCTCAAGGGCTAACCCAACTGCCAGGGTCTTGGTGTGTGTGTTGGGGGATGACAGGGGAGATGGGATAGTGTGCTGTGTATGTGGGGAGAGGGCAGTGTGCAATATGTGTGTTGGGGAAGCTTCCTCATGAGACAATGTGCTGTGTATTGGGGGGGGGGGGCAGTGTGCTGTAAGTATGTTGGGCATGTGTGTTGAAGAAGCTTCCTGATGAAATAATGTGCTGTGTATGTAGGGGGGGGCAGGGACTTACTATTGCAAGCAGAGTACTGTATGTAATGTATGTGAGTGATGACAGTGAAGATGTGTGTGTGGGCGGGAGGGGAGTGGAGCAGTGACTGTGTGTGTGTGTAGTGTGTTGGTGGGGGCAGTGTGCTGTAAGTATGTAGAGGATGTGTGTTGGAGAAGATCCTGAAGACAATGTGCTGTGTATGTGTGTGGGGGGCAGTGTGCAGCAAGTATGTAGAGGGAGGCTTACTGTAGCAAGCAGTGTGTTGTATGTATGTGAAGTGATGACAGTGATGATGTAAGTGTGTGTGTTGGGGGTGGGGGTTGGGGGCAGAAAGGCTAGGCAATCAAGGACATGGGTAGATGGAGGAGAAATCAAAAATAATAAATAAAAACGTTATTATATAAAAACGACACTGAGCTTATGAGGTGTAAGACGCTCAGAAATGATATAACCTCGGAAACATAGAGACATCGAGCTATATCCTCACTGAGTGGACACATAGGGTGAAGAGTTAAATGGTAATGATATTATTACATACTCGTTAATCTGACTCCATTTGATTAATAATTTGTATCACCAATCAATTACCAAGTAACTAGTTTATCAGCTATGGAGGAGAATGGCATGGCACACTACGAGAATTGAAGTTATAGATTGGTAGGCAAATGAACAATTTATTAGGCATTAAGCCTTAAAGGTAAATGTAACCAATATCACTTCAGTTGAAGGTACAAGTAAACTCACATGGTCTACTGTAACAAAGTAGTAAATAGTAACAAAGGAAACATAACCAATTCACAGAGGTAAACTTGACAAGTTAGAGATAACAGATACACCAGATAAAACATTACAAACCCAGAGATAGAGAAAGGGGAAGAGAGAGAGTGGGAAAGACAAAGGGAGACAGAGAGAGAGGAAGAGGGGGAGAGAGGGAAAGAGAGAGAGAGAGACAAAGGGAGACAGAGAGAGAGGAAGAGGGGGAGAGAGGGAAAGAGAGAGAGAGAGACAAAGGGAGACAGAGAGAGAGGAAGAGGGGGAGAGAGGGAAAGAGAGAGAGAGACAAAGGGGAGAGAGAGAGAGAGGGGGAGAGAGAGAGAGGAAGAGTGAGAGAGAGACAAAGGGAGACAGAGATAGATAGGGGGGGAGAGAGAGAGAGGAAGAGTGAGAGAGGCAGAAGACCACAAGGGCTCAAGAGGAGAGTGGAGATGGAAAAAGAGAAAGAAGACACCGCGGAGGACCAGAGCCTCCACCCCCGACTCATCAGAGCCTCCACCCCCCGACTCATCAGAGCCGCCTCCCCCACCTACTCATCAGAGCCTCCACCCCCGACTCATCAGAGCCGCCTCCACCCCCCCACGACTCATCAGTGCCTCCTCCACCCCACGACTCATCAGAGCCTCCACTTTTATCATTCACTTGGGCCCCCCCCCCGACTCATCAGAGCCTTTGTTGTCTGAGGTGGATGGGTGTGGCCCAGGTGGATATCATAACTTTATGCTACAGTGGAATTCTTAGTCTACAACTATGCACAGATACATTCAATTGTAATAAAAACATGATTGGTCTTGAATTAATACTTGTAATTTGGGCAACAGTCTAAACATGAATGTATTATTCACAACACATATTTACAGAGCAATATTGTATGATAATGAGGTTGGCCTATCTCACTATAAGACATCAAGTAGGCCCAGGACTGAGTTACCCTCTCAGTAGAAGGCCCAGAACAAGGAGAAAATGGTCACTTTATGCATGAGCGGGTGTTGGGAATCTTTGGCCATGGCCAGCTAAGACAATACAGATCAAACACAGGTATCCACACGTGTAAATTGAATGCAAAAGGAATTCTTTAGAAATGCAAAAGGTTTGGGCAAAAGACGGGCCTTACATAAGCGCTCTGACACTCAGGTAAACACACAAACACTCAGGTAAACGCACTAACACTCAGGTAAACACACAAAATACACACAACTACTCAGATACACACACATACATTAATGATTAGTACACACCTGGAATATTGATGGGAATGGGATCTGTAGAAAATGGTAAAAGAATGCAAAAGAATATCACAAACATACACACACATACACACACACACACACACACCACTCAGATATGCACACAAACACACACACAAACCACTCAGATATGCACACAAACATTAACAATGAATACACACCTGGGATGGAAGTGGAGATGGCATCTGTAGAAAATAATAAGAGACACAGAATAATACCACACACAGACACGCACACACACACACACAATGAAAAACACACACAAATAGAAAATCATTCAGTAAGACAACAAATGGCAATCAATTACACACACAAACATTATTCATTAATGATGAACACACACCTGGGATGGAGGTAGAGATGGTATCTGTACAAAATAATAAGAGAATAAAAAAGAATATCACAATACCATACTACACACAGACACACACACACACACATGCAAACACACAAACAAAAAAACACACTCACTCAATGTAATTGTGACTGTCGTTGTGCTAATGGTAGATGTGGTAGGACTTGGTGTGGTACCTGATGTTGTTGTTGGACTGGTTGTTTCTTCAGTTGTAGTTGTGTCAGCTGTTGTGATCACAGTAGGAGTGCTTGGAGAGATAGTTGATGTTGTAGTTATGGTCTCTGTTGTTGTTGTTGGAGGTGTTGTAGTTGTGACTATTGTTGTGCTGATGGTGGCTGTGGTAGGACTTAGTGTGGTACCTGGTGTTGTTGTTGGTCCGGTAGTTGTAACTGAGGATGTGCTTGTGGTAGAACTTGCTGTGGTACTTTCTGTAGTTGTTGTAGGGTTTGTAGTAGTGTACTTGTGCTCTCTCTTGGTGTTGTTGTTATTTGTATAGTAGATGTTGGACCAGTTAAAGTAGTTGTGGTTGTTGGAGGTGCTGTAGTTTTAACTGAGGATGTGCTTGTGGTAGAGCTTGCTGTGGTACCTGGTGTGGTACTTTCTGTAGTTGTTGTAGGAATATTATTTGTTTGTGTACTTGGCTCTCTCTTGGTGTTGTTATTGTGGTTGTACCCAAAGATGTTGTAGTTGTTAGAGGTGTTGCTGATGTAGCTGTGCTCTGTGTTGTGTCCAGTACTTGGGGATGTTTGGAGAGATTGTCAATGGTGTAGTTGTCATCTCTGTTGTTGTTGTTGGGGGTGTTGAAGTTGTGACTGTCAAGCCGATGGTGGCTGTGGTAGGACTAAGTGTGGTACCTGGTGTTGTTGTTGGACCGGTGGTAGTAGTTGTGGTTGTTTCTTCGGTTATAGTTGTGCCAGCTGTTGTGCTCACAGTAGGAATGCTTGGAGAGATTGTTGATGGTGTAGTTGTGGTCACTGTTGTGGTTGTTGGGGATGATGTACAGTGGGTCCCAGTTAAGTTTGGACGGGTTCATTCAGGAATCACGCACCCCATTTTCTCAGCAGAAATGGCACAAACTGCAGTTGACACAAACAACCACAAGGTGTCACTTTGGAGTTCTGCCACTACTATTTTGATTGACTTACTGCTTCCATGATGCAGTTTCATTAGAACAATCAGGGAAAGCTGAGCCATTACCAAACATATATGATAATACAATAGCGTGAGTTTATATATCATACCCTATTTGTCACGGTTACTTGACAAAGATAGATTTGATAGTGTAACGATAAGCACATGAGACTTTCAGCGGGGGCACGGGAACTTAAATTGATCACGGTAGTTTAAGCTTACACTTGACAAAACATTCTAATATGAAAATGTAGATGCAATTGTTGTAAGATGGTGCAGCTCCTTTAAAGCAACACCAAAGAGTTTTTTGTACCTTAAAATAATGTTTCCAAAATTGTTTCCGTGGTTCATCAACTCTTCTGCATTCGCTTAGCGGCCCTCTATCGACTATAACCACACTATGTAAGTTTGCCATATCGGGTAGTGGATCTGTAGTTCGATGGAATGAAACATAAGAAACTACATATTTGACTTGCATGATGTCGCAATACATCGTAATTGCATAAAATCATGCAACATATTCTACCTTGTCTATGGACATCGTTATTTGCAAAGCCGTTGCTGGATAAACAAATAGTGTGCGTGCGACAGAGGAAAAGTTCTTTGGTGTTGCTTTAAGAAAGTATCGTGCGCAGGGATGGAGAGAGAGAAAGCGAGAGGGTGTGTTAGAACTTAGATGCGTGTGGAAAAAGTAGACGTGCTGTTGAGACTGGAGCGAGTCATATTCAAAATAATGCAAAAAATAAATCCGCAAATAAAACCAATTATCCTCATTCATTGCAACCAAGAAGCATGCCTGTTTGCCCGACGTTCAAACGAAAAAGATATCAAAGCACCTTTTGCGTTTGAATGTAGCACGATTTTTTTTTAAACAGCTGGACAAATGATTTAGCTAATTGATTATAGCCTGTACACCAGCAATTGTTGAACATTTACCTGTACAAGTACATTGACAGTAGCCCAGCCTAACAAGCATGTTGCATGTTGTAGGCCTACTGTAGAAATTTCATTTAAATTGCAATCGCATGCCTGCTTGCCGACGTTCAAACGACAACAAAAAGATATCAAAGCAACAAGAGGGTTGAGTCTGAATGACACGGAGTTCAGACTCATATTGCTCCTCATAACCGTCTATAAAAAAAACTGTTTTTTCTTTTCTTTTTGAGCACGTCCGAATCCCAGGACATAGGCCTAACGCACTGGACCTTATAATAGGCTTGAGATATAATTCCAAAGGGGGCAGATAGGGGCCTACTGCACTTAAAACTTAAAAAGATTGAACGAAGCTTCCCGAAATGTGAAATTGCAATCAGTGACTGGCATCGGGTGAACGAAGATTTTCGAAGTTGAACAGGCTATTAAAAACTATTTGCGCACCTCAATGTCACAGGAGAGACTATGCTCTCCCTTCTATTAATTGAAAAAGACGTTATGCTACCTGCAAACTGGCCTATGATTTCATTGCTGAGTTTGCGGCAAAGCAAGATATGGCGAGTCAATGTCATTTATTTGTCCAATGTTAGCCTACAGACCAGTTTCCATAGTGCAAATCTTATCAACAGTTTGAATGTCGTGTGTGTTTCTGCTCATTGACAAATACCGTTCAGCACAATGATTCATGCCCAATTAATTTCCCCTGTTAAAGTGTTCGCCTTTGTTACACTATTTGGTTTCATGATGTAGCCTATGATAAACACCATATGGCCAAATATGTGACTCAGCTAATGTTATAGGCTATACAATTCCCCCTGTTAAAGACAAGCTGGTGTAGTTTATTAGACTAGGCTACTATTAAAATGCATTCTTTCACAAGCAGTGGGGAGCGCGGGGCATAAAGTAACACTTTTTGGTAGACAAAGGAGGGTTCTCCGCGCTTCTGTCGTTTGGGCACAATCCGGTGCAACCAGGCCAGGACAGATATTTTAGAGCAGGGGTGTCAAACTCATTTTCATAGAGGGCCACATCATTGAATTTATAGGTTACTGAGGGCCACATAATCGGCAAACATGTGCAACCATGAAATCGGTATTGCAGTATGGCTTATTCAAAATTGGTGTGAAATAATGGTCCTAACCACTTTAAAACAGTGTGGCTGAAATAAAAAAACAAAAAGCCTACAACAGTAACATTTTCAAATGCAACTTCTAGGCCTACAGTATTAGTCAACAACTGATCAATATGCATTCATGGACTGACATTGATGAGAATAAACTGCAGTCAATAATGTGCATAACAATGTCCATAACACATATCACCACTAAAATTAACTGTGGCTAAGAAAGGTACTGTCTGTGTGTGTGTGTGTGTGTGTGTGTGTGTGTGTGAGAGAGAGAGAGAGAGAGAGAGAGAGATATATGGTACGTACACCCACCCACCCCCACCCCCGCAAAAACAAATTCACGCGTGTCAAATATTTGTCCATTTCCCGGTTTTAGGTCCGTGCATTGCAAAAAAAGTAGCCTACATAGCATAACAATATCCACATGCAATAATACAACAACAACGTCTACGATGACCTATTAATTTGGACAAATTGATACAGCCCTATAGCTAAAGTTACCTTTAGTTTTGTTCTAGCGTACCGTGACTTCTGGCTTTAAACAGCTGTAATCTAACGTTATGACAAGCACACCAATTGCCTACCTTGTTCTTGCCCATCTGGAATAACTCCTCTAGCTTTGCTGTCTCCATCCTTTCTGTTTTCGTTGTTTAAACTTGTGATATCCATAACTAGTGAATTAGCCCAACATTGTGTGCTGATAACCATATATAGATAGCCGAGTAAAAGAAAACAACAAATAGCCTAGTTGTGCCTGCGTGCGTATTCTGTCTTTAAAGTTTAATAATGTTCTGCACCTTTTACTAAAGAATAAAGAAAATTAAGAAGACATCTGAGCTGCAACGTCTCTCCTTCTCTCTAACACTTTTGGCTTTGGCTAAATATTTCTAAAATCATTTGAGTTTCACTAGTCACATGTTTTAACAAGCAACACTTCTTATTGAACTAATAACAGACGTGTGTCGAAAATTGACTTTATTTTCCATATGGAGAAATAACATGCAGAGTCTACCAAGGTCAATCTTGCCAAAAAAGCCCTCAAACCTGAAAACACATGAGGCAAAAGTGCAAAAAATCACAAAACTAACACGCACATATTTTTGTATTGCAATCATTGTAGCCTACAGTTGTAACAGCGCGTAACAGTCATTTTACTCCCCGTATGCGCTCATTATAAAGAACGTTTAACGTGTCCCAAAAACAGCTATCAATTAATCACCAAACGTCTTATAAACAAGTATTGCCAGGAGCAACACCTTGCAAAAAATGATAACAATAGGCCTAGGCCTTTATATGGCTCTGCTCCTGCCTAGATTCGAACTCAGAACTGCCTGAAAGTTGCAGACCTGTTCTGGATATACAGTGGGCAGTGCTTCGACTTGGCCAGCTTCACTCGCGGTCCGCGCGTGGGATCACGCGGTATCACGCGACTTTAATTTTTATTTTTCCAGTGAGACGCTGCAACAACCCAAACAACCGGTAGATGGCTCAAGTGAGCAGGGTGTCTCATTAAAGAAATGGAAAACCCTACACAGACTTCACTGCAGACTTTAGCAGACTGGTTTAGAAATAATGTAATAGCCAGAAATATGCCTTCCCTGCCCTAATAAAGAAATATTTGGTTAACTGCGAGTGAATCCCGTTTGCAGCCGTAGAGACGCAGGACAAATTAAACATTCTGGTTTTCTCCGAGTGCAACGATGATAGACAGATATCATTTGGACAAAATATAGAGTATTAACCTCCGTTGCTCAGCCAAATGCCTTCCTGTTACGTCCTGTTATCACGGAGTTACAGGCGATAAACGATTTTTGATGGTCACAAGTTTACTTCATTAGGGACTGTTTGTTATTTATTACCGGAGGAGTTTTGGGAGCATTAGTCCAAAAAGACGTGACCCTCCCTCGCCAGCAATACATTTTTCTATGACCCTCCAAAGTGATTATGAAAAAATCACTGTCAACTTTTTCCGGGTTTATCGCCTACTGTATTTTAACGTTTTCACATATTTGTCCATAAGCCGTTTATCATAGGCTATCACGAAACAAAACTACAAAGGCGAACACTTAAACAGGGGGAATTAATTGGGCATGAATCATGCTGAACGCTATTTCGCTACCTTAGAATAATAAGGTTCTATCTGCGTTTTGAGTAGGTACAACCGGGACGATTGAAACGGGGACGAATGAAACATTCCGGTTTTCTCCGAGTGCAACGATGATCGACAGTCGTCATTTGGACAAAACATGGAGCATATTAACCTCCGTTGCTCAGCCAAATGCCTTCCTGTTACGTCCTGGTATCACGGAGTTACGAGCGATAAACGATTTTTGATGGTCACAAGTTTACTTCATTAGCGGTTTATTTTTTTTGGATTATTAAAGAGTGTTTTTTCATTTAAAGGTTTGACCTCGTGCTCATTCAGTAGAGCATTTAGTGCTCTCCCCAATCCCAGACGTTCACATTGCATGTTTGTTTGTAATGGATGCAACCGCGAGATAGGCTATGCGTTTGACAGTGAGTTGTTAACAGAACCAAGACATATAGCCCAGCAGCAATCTAGGGACTGATCGTTATTTATTGAAGGGGCCACCGGAGGAATTTTGAGTGCTTCAGTTGGAAGTTGCATGACCCTCTCTTGCCTGCTAGAAATTGTTCAATGACCCTCCGACAGAATTGTTAAAAAAGACATGACCCTCCCCTGCCAATTGTCTTCCGCCCGCGCCACAGCCACACACTTTGTGATAACATTCTTAAATCAATCTTTCCCGTGAGCTTGCATGCTACCAGTCCTTCCTTTTCAAATGTGTTGCGCCTGTTTGCACAATTTCACAAATAATCATATGTGATTAATAGTATGACAAATAATCCCTGTGCACGGGGACCGAAACAATGCATGCCAACTTTTTCCGTGTTTATCACGTATTTTAACTTTCCCCGCTGTCTTGCCGTTTTAATGTTTTCCCGTAGAATATCCCATATTTTAATACTCTCATAACAGCCCTGCCATCGGGCCTGTCTCTGTGTTGCCCTGTTGCTACCCCTTGCCCTTTCAACGAAACAGATGTCTTCAAATCATCGTTTTCCTTGCTTGAAGGCGAACTTAGAGTGATGTTAACCTATTTAAGTTTAACGGCGCGATTGTGGTGATAGCACGATTCATTGGCGCTTGCATGTTCGGCCTTATGTCTACGTGCGCACCTGAGGCTACTCAGCTGCAAGAGAAATAATTTCCCCTCTTTGTATGTTCACTGCAAGTTGGCCTACCATAAGTCAAGTCAAGTCAAGTCAAGTCGGCTTTTATTGTCAATTTCTTTACATGCACTGGTCATACAAAGAATTGAAATTTCGTTTCTTACTTTCCCATGCAGACATAGACATGCTTTAAATACAGACATAGACATACTATAGACATAGCCATAGACAATAAACATTAAATTAAAGTGCAAGACTGAAATATAGAACATGTATGTATCAAAATAGAAATATAGGACATATATATATATAAAAAAAAAAAAAAGGTGTTTGTGTTGTATATTTATATAGTCTTAACAGTTACATGAAGTTTAAACTTGTGCTTGTGTGACCTGTATATTTACATTGATATGCAGTATGCAGTAATTTCAAGTATATCAGGCTTGATGTGAAGCAGCAACACGTTTGGCTCTTGCAGTCACAGTGCAGTTCCACATGGCGGTGTTGGGGGTTTGGTAGACAGGATCCTAGTTTCCTAGGTTCCTGGTTGGCTGGTGGGTGGGGGCTGTCAGTGATGGGAGAGTGGGTAGAGTGTTCAGCATCCTGATTGCTTGGTGGATGAAGCTACTTGCCAGTCTGGTGGTGCGGGGCCGGAGGCTCCTGTACCGCTTTCCAGAGGGCAGGAGGCTGAACAGTTTGTGTGCAGGGTGGGTTGTGTCCTTGACAATCATTAGTGCTTTATGGGTGAGGCGGGTGGTGTAAATGTCCTGCAGGGAGGGAGTGGTGCTCCAATGATCCTCTTAGCGGTGTTAACAGTGCGCTGGAGGGTCTTCCTGTTCTGATCTGTGCAGCTTCCGCCCACACTGTGATGCTGCTGGAGACGATGCTCTCGATGGTCCCTCTGTAGAATGTAGTCATGACAGGAGGCGTGGCACTTGCCTTCTTCAATTTGCGCCAAGAAGTAGAGGCTGCTGGGCTTTCTTCGCCAGTGGTGCTGTGTTGGTGGTCCAGGAGAGGTCGCCGCTGATGTGCACCCCAGAAATTTTGTGCTGCTCACTCTCTCCACAGCATCTCCGTCGATGGACAGTGGTGGCAGTTGTTTGTGGCCTCTCTGAAAGTTGACAACAATCTCCTTGGTTTTGCTGACATTTAGCAGGAGGTTGTTGTCTTTGCACCATTTAGCCAGCAGGTCTACTTCTTCTCTGTAGTGAGCCTCATCGCCCTTAGTGATGAGGCCCACCAGTGTTGTGTCGTCCGCAAACTTCCCCAGATGGTTGGAGCTGTGAGTGGTTGTACAGTCATGTGTTAGCAGTGTGAAGAGCAGGGGGCTGAGCACACACCCTTGAGGGGCCCCCGTGCTCAGGGTCAGAGTGCTTGAGGTGTTGTCCCCGACACATACTGCTTGTGGTCTCTGCAACAGGAAATCCAGCAGCCAGTTGCAGAGGGAGGTACTGAATCCTAGCTTGTCCAGTTTACCAACTTACCAACTCTGCACTGTAGACTGGCTATTTATATTTTTCTGTGAAATAAGCAAATTTATTTGTTCAACTTTATGAAGCAGAATTACGCATAGGGTACTTGGAACATAATACATTTGACAAAGGACAGATGAATGTTGCTAGTGACAAAATATTAACTTTCAGTGTTTTACGATGTCTTTGTCATGGGGAAGTGTTTTCCCCATGCATTTATTCTAGGTTACTGTCAGTGACTGCCGTGAGAGAAGCGGGTTCTGTGTTTAGTTCATGTCAGTGACTGGCCTTGAGAGAAGCGGGGTCTGTGTTGTGTTGTGTTGCTTAATTTATTTTCATTGGGCATACCGTGCCGTGCCGTCCACAGCTCTTCAGTTCTGACAAAGCCAAAATTACTCCTTTTGAAACAATGAGTACAGGAGGCGTTTGTATGGTTATATTGCTTGGGGGTCCCAAGCAGCTTTCAGCCATAAGGCTACTTTGAGAACATTTCAATTCACCCGACACTAATATTCAAAATGTTGAAAACTATTTCGCATAGCCTATAAAGCAGTTTAATTAAATGGAATGTTCGTTTGTAAACAAAACGAGCTACTTGGTGAGGCTTGGCCTCACAGATGCTTCGTGCCTTAGATGGCAGGAAAAATCTTCCGCGATAGGCCTATTAACTAACCACCCGATTCACGTTGGCTGGGGAAGGGGGCCATCAGACAATTGTGCCCAGTTAATCCGGCCCTTCCCCAAAAAATCACACCTTCCCACCTCTGACAGCTTAAAAGAAGTCAAGAGGACTCCTTACTCACAGACCTATTCACAAACCTGCGGTTTTGAAATCCTATGCAGCTACAGGAGCTTCCTTTTGAGGAAGCAATTTTGCATTGTAGGCATAACTAACATGCAATAACGCCAACAACAACCAAAACTAGGCTAATCATTGTCAACATGTAAATTAAATGTAACATTATTGTGAATCAAATTAAAATGTTCTCTTTGCAAACGTAGGCATAGTAACAGAATAATTTAATAATGTTACAAGATACTACATCAATCCATTATGTTTCATTGGGCTACTAGGCTATTTGTTTTGCCTTGATTCATTTAGGCTAGGCCTTTTTATTCAGGGCCATATTCACAAAGAATTTTAAGGCTAAAAAGTAGCTCCTGGCGAATTTAGGAGCAACTCCTAAAAATAATGGGCGTGTCACTCCTAACTTTAGGACTCCTAATTTTTTTTTCAAAAAGTAATTCACGAAGCATTTTAGACCTAAAAGTAGCACCTAAGTCTGGGACAGCTTAAGTCGAGGGACTCTAACTCACTAAGACCTATTCATAAACAGCTTTTTTGTGGCATTTTACGTTGCGATGTTTTGAAATAGCCTATGCGCAACAGGAGCCACGAAGACTCACTCCTAGTTTAGGAGTTGTCTGAAAGGCTTTGTGAATAACTTTTAAGAGAAAACTCCCATCTAAAATCTTTAAGTGCGATTTAGGAGTAGCCTACTCCTAGTAGTAAGATAAAAGCCTTTGTGAATAGCCTACGGCCCCAGTTAATCATCATCTTCCGTCCTTGTGTAGCGCACACATTCTGAGATCTGTCACTCATCATCGTAAGGGAGGTGTTTGGAATCATGCCCGCGTTACAATTATCAGCCAATCAGCCAATCAAGGTGGTCACGCTTGCCCATTTACCGAAATTAAAGGTTGAATATTACTGATGATCATTGTTATTTAAGAACATGCAGTGTCGTAGGGGTACCAAAACATCTTGCTTTCGTAAAAAAAGCATCATAACGCACATTCTGGCCGGGTCTGTTATTTACTGTAGGCTCGCAAACCACATGCCTTTATTTTGGGCAAGCCTGCATTCATTCATTCATTCATCCTTTATTCTCAGAGGGTCATTGAGGGAAGCCCTCATTTTCAATGAAGCCCGAAATTACAGAAGCGAAGCAAAGCTCCACAAACAAGACAACATTCGAGGCCTTCTGTTGAAGAATTTTATATAAAGCCTGCGCTGACAGTAATCCTCCTGCTCCCTGATAGGCCTACCACAGCACAATCCAATGTGTGTCTCAATTGTCCCCCGCTGACCACCTCACACATTTCTCTAGATTTTGCAACGAACTTACATGACACAATGCCATAAAATATGCCAGTTTTAGGACACAGAATAATGTTTGTAATGATACCAGGTAGGCCAGGTATTGTCGAAGGTGCATGGTGAAGTGAAATTCTTACTTTGGAAAACAAACATTTGCCGATATCATCGCCGATCATCAGAATATTGCAACAGATTCTGTGTTCTGGACTGCAGGTAACTTGTTAAACCAGTGGTTATCAAACTTTTATTTCATTCCCCACTTTGATCAAGGGGCATGACTGATGATAGTGGAGATAACGTGTTATCCCGAGGCTTTTGCAAGTCGGCATCTTCGACGGTAGTCTATTAAAAATATAAGTTTTCGATGTCCCAAACGGAGAGCCTTACTTTATTGTTTTTAACGATCTCTATGCTACTCACAAAAATGTAGGCATGGGGACATGATGAAGTAGGTTATCCAACTGTCGTGTGTTAAATTATTGTGATTACGAGCCAGTGGTTTTCAAAGATTATCGTGACTGGACATCTAACTAAATGCAACAGGCTCATATCGTCCTCGCATTCGCAAAATGAGGACCAGTGTTTTGTCAAATTGCAAATAGCTATTCGTTTTAACTATTTTTTTTATGATAGTAGCCTATACAAAAAGCACTTCATACTATCTTAATCTTGGAATATGGGGAGGGGGAAGTGGCGCCGTCTGCAGTCAGCCAAATATGAATGTAATTCTGCGGCATAAAGCAGATGTAATTGTTTATCGTACAGAAAAATAAAAATGACATGTCAAGCAGTCAATTGACTACATTGCAGTCAAGAAGTAGGGCAAATTAATTTACGAAACCAAAACGTGGGTCATAGTCGTCTAAGCCTCTATTAGTAGCCTGTTAAAAACGCCGCCAGATAGTATTAAATCGGCAACAACATTGTTTTCTGCAGAAGCCTACCCAAGGCTACAGATTAATTCTGAACAGTTATTTCTTTACTGGCTCAATTATCACACCACTGTTTTGATTTATGTGGTTGCGTTAACCCCAACACTGACAATAATGTAGACAGCAAATTTCGATTTCGATTTTCGTGTAGTCAAGCCTTAAGCCATACCCAAGTAGCCTAAATCGAGGTAATGTTTAATTATGCATGATTTATTTTGTTATTGAATTCGTAGGCTGGGATTACTCTCGGCAACAATTATGTAAGGGACGGCAGGCAGAGCGATGTACAGTGGCAGAGCGACGCACAGTGGCTGAAAGTGGTACTAAAGCTTCACGCGGCTTCACGCGCAGCGTATCTTGCGAATGAAGTGGTCATTTGAAAGCGATGCCCACTGTACGTGCATTAACCCACTCGACCGTCAGACAACGATATCTGCTTCGAGTAGCCTATTGGGTAGGAATGTTGCCTACACTGGTTGCTGTGGCACAGTCTTGAGTGACCAAATTCGTTTTCCTTTGTCATATGAATGCTGTCTCTCTCCCCATCTGCAGTGCTGCGTTGTGGCGTTGGGCTGCGGTGCGTTGTCTCCGGTCTCTCGATCACTGTAGCTGGTAGCGGAAGGTGGCGAGACGACCTCGGGGTGCTGTTGGCGAGCGTTGACTCTCCATGGCGTGAAGCTGGCGAGCGGTGGCTCTCTTGATGGCGCTGGGCTGGCGGCGTTGAGTCTCTCGCTGGCGTGCTGCTGACGAGCGTTGGCTCCCTCAATGGCGTGCTGTTGGCGAGCGTTGACCCTCTCGTTGGCGCGACGCTGGCTAGCGTTGAAAACAGCGACTCTCTTTCTCTCTGCCAACGGTGATGCAGCCTGTAGCCGACGAGCGGGCTCCGGTTGAGCCGCGGCCAGGCTCCTCTCCTCCCTCCGGTGGCAGTGTTGGCACTGGTCTGCTGCACACGGACGCCTGGACAGGGCGTCCGCGTTGCCGGGAAGGCAACAAGCGCCGCCGTTGAAGCAGGCAGCTCACTGCGCCGGGATTAGTGTGTGCTTCACTTCACTGTGTGCTGTTTGTGTTTCACTAATTCACCGATTGGGTTAAATGCAGAGACCAAATTTCCCTCACGGGATCAAAAAAGTATATATACTTATACTTATACTAGTTGTAACTTAGTACGACTAATTACTTGGGTTGGTCCTCTGGACCTATGTTATGCGTATGTCTATATCTTGTTACCCCTGCCAAGTACAAGCAAAGAGACTAAATAAAATATTGACTGTTTGTAACTGCCTCTGGTTCTATCCATTTATTTGGGTAACCTGCAATCCAAAAATACATGGTAGTTATAGAAGCTAGCACACTGTCACATTTATCTGGGCTCCTATCTGGGAGAGAGGCCCAGATGGGGAGGGAGGCCCAGATAGGAGCAGCTCTGCTGGGGGGAGAGGCCCAGATAGGACCACCTCTGCTGGGGGGAGAGGCCCAGATAGGAGCACCTCTGCTGGGGAGAGATGCCCAGATGGGGAGAGAGGCCCAGATAGGAGCAGCTCTGCTGGGGGGAGAGGCCCAGATAGGAGCACCTCTGCTGGGGGGAGAGGCCCAGATAGGAGCAGCTCTGGTGGGGAGAGATGCCCAGATAGGAGCAGCTCTGCTGGGGGGAGAGGCCCAGATAGGAGCAGCTCTGCTGGGGAGAGATGCTCAGATGGGGAGAGAGGCCCAGATAGGAGCAGCTCTGCTGGGGGGAGAGGCCCAGATAGGAGCACCTCTGCTGGGGGGAGATGCCCAGATAGGAGCACCTCTGCTGGGGAGAGAGGCCCAGATGGGGAGAGAGGCCCAGATAGGAGCACCTCTGCTGGGGGGAGAGGCCCAGATGGGGAGAGAGGCCCAGATAGGAGCAGTTCTGCTGGGGAGAGAGGCCCAGATAGGAGCAGAGAGGCCCAGATAGGAGCAGCTCTGCTGGGGAGAGAGGCCCAGATAGGAGCAGCTCTGCTGGGGGGAGAGGCCCAGATAGGAGCACCTCTGCTGGGGGGAGATGCCCAGATAGGAGCAGCTCTGCTGGGGAGAGATGCAGGAAGGAGGTGGGGGAGGTCTGGTGGAGCTGAGGAGTGTTCAGCGGAGGTCATGGTACATGATGATGAATTTACACAGAATTAAAGCAGGCATAGCCACAAAACCACATGCACTCACACATTCACACACACACACACACTAGCAAAGGTGCCAAAGATGAAAGAGGCAGAGAGAGATAGACAGATAGAGAGAGAGAGAAGGAGGGGGAAAGGTAATCAGAGGTCATGGTAAATCATATTACTACATATGTTTCCATGGTAACTCTCTAGGGGTTATCTCTGCTAAATCTCTCTCTCTCTCTCTCAAAATTACTTCTGCTGGGGAGAGAGGCCCAGATAGGAGCAGCTCTGCTGGGGGGAGAGGCCCAGATAGGAGCACCTCTGCTGGGGGGAGATGCCCAGATAGGAGCAGCTCTCTTGGGGGAAGATGCAGGGAGGAGGTGGGTGCTCCTATCTGGGCCTCTCCCCCCAGCAGAGGTGCTCCTATCTGGGACATTCATCTCTGTTTAGATGGTAGAAAAGCATTATCTTCATTATGGTTGTTATTGAACTCAGCACAAATTCAGCATTCATGTCATGTTTTAAAAAGATTGAGGTGTTGATGTTTAATCATTTTAAACTCTAGAGAACATCATTATTCTTATGGTTATGATTTAATTCAGCACAGTTTGGAATCATTTCAATTAGGCATATTCGATCTACGTAATAATCAGATAATAACGTTTGCAGCGACCATTTTGTTGATATAGAAAATGCATGGGTGGGTCTATTTAATGCAGCTGTCAATTGACAAGTGCGATAGCGCCGGTATGATCGCTGTAGGCTATTTATTTATTTGTACAAAATTTAACGTGATGGTAGGCCTATGTGCAATAGTACAGGCCGTTCTAACAACAGCAAAGAGCCCTAGAGTCACCCACTGTCAGAAACATACCTGTCAACTTTTTTTCACGCTGTCTTCCTGTTATATTCCCGTAAAATATCCCATATTTTATTACTCTCATTACATATAGCCCCATCGAACTTGTCCGGCTCTGTACTGTTATCCTTTTGCTACCCCCTGCCCTTCGAGCGAAAAGATGTTTTTAAAGCATCGTTTTGCTTGAAGGCGACCTTAAGGTGATCAGAACAGTGTGGGAGAGAGCATTTGACGCCAAACTTTAAGCAACGTTTAGACCTAGCTTCACACCTCGTTTAGTTAGTGCAGTAGTTTTGTAGTACGAATTCCTGCCCTCACCAGAGGGATTGCAACAGAAAGACGAATGTTGAAATTTCCCTGTATTTTGGGTGAGTAAACCGGAAAATCTCCCTTATTTACAGTATGGTCATGAACAAGAAGAAAATGACTGAGGAGTTGAGTCAGCACAGGAGAGACTTGTGGCTAGATAGGATAAACAGGCTAAACTTACAGCCAACTCCTCACATCCATTGCCATTATTATATTTGTATTAGGCTATTAATACTATATTAAGTTAAATACGTTTTAGACAGTACAAACAGAAGACAGCTGCCCCTATGCAATATGCGGAGACATCAGCAGTAGCCTGATGTAGTCGCCAACCGTAGATTACCTTTTACGTATTGCATTTAGCATTGCTAGGTAGGCAATGTTAGCCAAAGTTTTACAGTAGCCAAGGCTAATTTTTTTTTTATTGATGGTGCTTAGCCCTTGTCAGCTCAAATTCATATGCACGGCAAGTGGCAAATAATAGGAACAAACTCAGCGGAGAAAGATATCAGTAGATACTTCTGATTTGTATAGTGTTTTGTTCACTTGGATTTTGGAAATGTAGAGAAATATGTTAGCCCTTCTGCCTCCAGAACATTGCATCATAGATCCCCCTGTAGCCTAGAAGTTATCAGACAAGAATGATCACTGGCTAACCCACTTTAAACTACTTTAGCAAAGTCCCTTGGGTGCAGGTTGTGAGCAACAGGCAAACACAAGATACAATTGCAGTCCAATGAGATGCAACTTTATTCTCTGCTATCATGGCAATGTTAGACGATGTCGTTGGTGGAACAAATAGCCTATAAGTTCACCGACCTTGACTCAGGCGACTTGAAAGCCTTCCCCTTCAGCGGCGATGTGTGCCGAGGTACAAGACAGTTAGGCTATAAATAAATATACAATATATAATGCTACAGCTGACAATAATGACGGATCTTTACTTAATGCTATTGGGTCTATTAGATATGGGTCCATACGTTTATCTACTTATATTGACGAGATGAAGCCGTTACTGTGCTCTGCTCAACTCAAATCTACACGCTACATGCAATTGTCACATAGAATAGCCTATAGAACTGGAATGTCATATCAACAATATGGCGGTGTTTGCGAATAAGCCCTATAGACTTTATTTATGTTTAAAGTTACAAATTTCAGTAATTTTCAAAAGTGTCAGAAGAAAGATTTTTACAGTACAATCACTCTGGTATTTTAGTACATGACATGGGTTCCAGCAAAATTAACCATCTTTAAACTAACCAAAAATTAACCATCTTTCAAAGAAACAACAAATATAACATACAATATTTAACAGGACAGCTAAGTTGCCATGAATTTGACACCCCAGCAACATAGAGAACATTTTGTCCTCTTCAACTGACTTTATGTGTCGTTGTGTTTAAAGTTACTAAGTTACACAAAAAAAGATATTTACAGTATGCAGGAAATAACGCTGGTATTTCAAAACATGTGATGGGTTCCAAAAAAACTTTCATGTGAGACCCCATCATTCTCAAAAGAGTTGCTATGACATTTTATCTGTATCTTCTAAAGCTACAGGAGAGATAAGTGTGTTGAGTTCAGCAGCTACAGCAGACACAGGAGAGAGAAGCGTGTTGAGTTCAGGTGTGTTCAGCAGCTACAGCAGACACAGGAGAGAGAAGCGTGTTGAGTTCAGGTGTTGAGTTCAGCCATCTCCACTTCATCATAGAGGTCTTCATCTCCACTCTGCTGCCCCTCTCTGCTCTGACGTCCAGAGGTCTGCTCTCCTCTTCTGCTCCTCAGCCTGAACCAGATCACAGCAGTGACCAGCCCCAGCAGCACACAGCCTATCAGTGGAGCGTACGCTCTGTAGAAAGGAGAGTGCACCCCAAACGGATCCCTGTGCACAAGGCGGAAGGTGCCCTCTGAACAAACATAGATATCATTTCCTAATGTCTTACGTCCATACACTCTCCATGTGTACAGCCCGCTGTCCTCTGCTGTGAGGTTGGAGATGGTCAGAGTGGAGTTAGAAAGTAAATTGGACACAGTCACTCTGCCCCTCAGATCTTCAGGTAGAGGCACAGGTTTTATGAGGTAGTTACTGGTGAAAGGTTGGTTTTTAACCTTTCTGAGGAAGTCTACAATCAGAACCCGTGGCTGGAACACTTTCTGACGGTACCACTGGATCCCATAAGTTAAGAAAGACTCATTGAAGTGTTCAGTAATATCTAGAAGGACACTTTCACCGTAAGAAAACTCCACATCCAAGAGAGAGGATTTCAGACAAACAAAGAGGACAAATACTTCTTGCTCAGTACTTTCTCTCAAATAACATCTATACACCCCCGAGTGTTGTGGTGACACAGAGGGGATGATGAGGGAGTAGTTCCCAGTCTGGCTGCCGTTTAGCATGTACATCACTTCCTGTGGGTCAGTCTGATTAATGTAGATCCCGAATCCAGAATCATTGTAAATGGCCCAGTTCACTTGGCTGTGGAGCTCTCCTTTCAGAGTGCAGGTAAGAGTCACATTCTCCTCTTCATAAGGAAAGACAAGGTTAGGCAGTATACGTAGATTCTTGTAGCTATAGCTTTGGCATTGAGCTCCTCTCCATAATGCACAATAGAACTTGTCGTCTTTTGTAACTCTAGCCAGTGTGACCTGAGAGGTGTTGAGATCCACCTGCATTCTGCCTCTCAGATCCTCCACGAGTGGCTCCAGTGAGGAGCTGGTGTCCAGGACCAACATGTCAATATATGTATATTCATTTGTGAATTTCCATTGACGTTGGTACAGCTGTATGCTGCTCCCGTTCCCCAGAGTAGAATTAAGACTACACAGCACAGCACTGTCACCATGAGCTACATAAGACATGACGGCTTCCACAGAAGATGTTCCATCAGGCACGACTTGCGTAAGTATAAGGCCTTGGTCTCTATCGAAGGATTCTGTATGGGGGTCTTTTTCACCTTCTTCACAGACGATAAGATGGAAGCTTCTGTGTTCTGTGATGTGTCCTCGTATCAAGCCTTCAGCCCTGTAATCTCCACTCTGGGAAAGTGAGAGGCTGTACATTTTGAAAAAGAAGTTTAAATAAGGGGAGTTCAAACATTTCACCTCGTATCCATGTGGCTGTGGTCTCTCTGGCTGTGAGCAGTTGACCAGCAGCAGATCTCCATCTCCAGAAACCCTGTACAGCACGCAGTCATCCACCCTGGAGAAGCTGGGATAAAATATAACATCCCCTCCATCATGTTCAAACATGAGTTCAGGATCTGGACTGAGGTAGACACCAGTGATGAAAATCAGCAGGACAAATCCACTCACACACACTGCAGTCTCCATTCTGAGTTCTGTGTTTGTGTTGAAGTTTAGTCTGCTTGTGTCGCTCTGCTTCTACCAGACAGACTATGAGCGCTCTGACAGGCTCATCCTGCCCTTCTATCAACTGGAACTGGTCTGTGTGTGTGTGTGTGTGTGTGTGAGAGCGTGTGGTGTGTGTGCATGTGTGTTAGTTCTGGAGCCTTCATTCTCTCTATCAAATGTAGAGAGTTGAGATCAAACTAACACATGTTTTATTATGACCGCCAAGCAATTGGCAGATTTTTTTTTTTTTTTTTTTTTTTTTTTTTTTTTCTTTTTCTTTTTCGCATACCCAAATTTCCGTCAAAGATTCCCGGGACACTGAAAGACCGGGGTACACGAAACTTGGTGGGCATGTAACCCCACATGCATAGCATGGAACCATCGTTTTTCGTTTTGATCTGTAGCCCCCCGCTGGAATGGACCCCCCGAAAGGAGGGTAGGGCAGGCACAGTTTTCTGTGAATATCTCGAGAACCGTAGGGCCTAGGAGGTCCACCTTTTTTTATGTATGTTGGTCTTAAGGGGGCATGTCAACCCATCCCATTACCACTTATTTCATGTATAGCGCCCCCTAGTTAAAAATTAAAAAGCAAAAAATTAGGTGTTTTCATCACAATATCTCTGGCTGACTAGGTCAAAACTGCACGAAATTAAAGGTGTAGGATCATTATGACACCCTCCGAATGCATGCCAAGTTTTGTGTACTTTCATTCATGGGGGGCCTTACAATAAAATAATTTATGTGTACATTTAGTGACGTACACCAACAAGGATTCCCGGGACACTGAAAGACCGGGGTACACAAAACTTGGTGGGCATGTACCCCCACATGGATAGCATGGAACCGTCATTCTTTGTTTTGATCTGTAGCCCCCCACTGGACTGGACCCCCGAAAGGAGGGTAGGGGGAAGACACAGTTCTCTGTGAATATCTTGAGAACTGTAGGGCCTAGGATGACCAATTTTTTCCATATGTTTGCCTCCAGGGGTCATGTTAACCCATTCCATGTGCACACATGTGCATAAACAGATACACACGCACACACATACATTTACAGTAATCATATGTATGACACATACTCACACAGTAGACATATGTACGCATGCATGCACATGCACAAACACACATACGCAGGCAAACACACAAGCACGCACATACACACACACACACCCACCCACACACATAAACATAAATTTGTACACGCACACATGCACACAATTCAAGAATTTTTCCGTCATCTACTCCCTGAATTTTTGGTCATTGATACCGGGACACCGAACCACCGGGTACATGAAATTTGGTGGGTATGTAGCCCCACTAGACTTTTACGGGAAAAATTTCATTTTCGTCCCCAGGGACCACCACCAACCCCCGTGCTGGGCCCCTGAACCGCAAAAAAAAAAAACAGTTTTTCCTAAATAACTACCTGAACCGTGGCACTGAGGATGAAGAATCTTTTATGGTATGTTGGTCTCAAGGGCCCACATCAACCTGGCTCATAATCACTCATTTGTGATTTGCACCCCCCACCCGTAAAATGAAAATGCAATATTATTCTGCTTTAATCGCCCCTATCTTCAGTTAAGATGTTCAGAACTGCACCAAATTTTATGTGTATGATTGACCTGGCATTCTCGGGGGGGTATGCCAAGTTTCAGAGAATTTCATCCATGGGGGTCTAAAAATTAGGTTATGTGTACATTTAGTGACTGTACACTCATTGTTCTGTAAATGGCGGTGCACACATATACACATGCACACACACAGGCACCCACATACTATCGGTATTAGAGCGGCCGATACATAATTACAAATTCAGTAGGGATTAAAAAGAAAGCCAAAATAAATATTCATCATCATCATCATGGCTGCATTTTCAGTATTGGCGAAAGTAGTCGCTTTGTCCACTAGATGGTGATCGTTGCAGTGAGGCGTAATTTTGTTGGAAGTTAAAAGTGGGTTGGAAAAACAATGGGCCTTCATACAAGGACTGTAATTTACCGCAGCGAACATCTAATAAGGATAGGACGATGTTCACATGTAATTCCCATTTCTTCTTGAAGCCTAAATAAATCTGAGGGATGTTTATCGGACATGCTTGGTTTTACTGCAGGCATGCGTTAATCTTATAATATCAATAAGGACCTAGGTAATGTTACCGTTAAGCGTTGGTTGAGTGATGGAGGCATTTGATTTATTGCATTTGTAGAAAACTATAAATGCGGTTATACCAAACAAATTGATAGCAGCACTGTTTGTATCTTTCGACTGTCATTTATTGCACGCGTGCTACAAAGCGTTACACTGGTCTGATACAGTTTTGCCTATACATGTGTGAGACTGAGGCACCTGTTTATTTTTATTTTAAGTGCGTGCAGGGGTGTGAGAGGGGAATCAATGTGCTTTGATTACAGCTTGGTAGTTGTAGTCTGTGAAATTAAAAAGCACGTGTGTGTGAAATATCCAAACAATGACACCTTCATTTCATTATGGCTGCTTTAGCAAAACACCTTAAGCTACTGTGTAGTGGGTCCCATTTAGAAGTGGCTACTTCATTCGCTCGCTTTCCTTGACTCATGGAGCTGGGCGGAATGTTATTACAACTTTTCGCCACGATACGACAGTTTAAGTCCGCTTGATACTGTAAGGCGAAGCCATTGGTTTCCAAAGGAGATTTTATTTGTGTCGCCAGCATAGCCTATTGACAATTTATGTTGTAAATAGGCCTACCTTATAATCCTACCTGTAGCTTAGGGAAGCTAACAGCTTTCTATTAGGATCTAGTTTGTTAGTTACCGTTTTGTCATAACTCCTGATGCATTTTTGCATTTAGAATAGCCAGAGCGTGTATATCTCAATCGAAAATTAAACAATATCGGGTGCCTATGGACTAGGCTGGGTGAACCCAGCCTGATCTGCCCGCTATTTATTTTTTGATTTCTTAAAAGATTGAGCTTGGTCTGATGAAAGCCAGACTAGCCATGGACCTCAGTTAAACAATGCAAGGGAACATGAATCAGCCTATATTTGCACTAACAATAACGGACAAAAGCTCTTCAACTTTGGCCCGTTAAAATGTGTATGAACAGTCTAGCGACGCATTTCATCAAGGCCCATTTGGACATGTCAGTTATTTGCACCACTGGTTAGATGTAAAACAGCATTTCGTTTCAGACTAGGCTACTGTTACTTAATTTGTGCATTAACAATAACGTTTCAGACTACTGTTACTTAATTTGTGCATTGACAATAAAGTATTACATGAACTAAAGATGACTAAAATCTTATGTAGAAGAAGAAACATTCACAAAAAATCCATCCATCCAAAAATGACCTTTGTTTTGATAGCTGTTGAAAACGGCATGGAACTGACAGAGATGTTTTTGTTTATAAATACATAAAAATAAATAAATAAATAACATTATGCTGATACCTTTTTGCTTTTCCCAAATACAATGTAGCCTACAGGTGTAAGTGACCTTTCATCAATCCAGTTGCAATGGATGAACTGTGATGAACTGCCCTACTTGTGATTGTTTAGAGATTTTAAAGGATTTATAACAATGCTACATCTTCTTTGGCTATTCTACAATCTATTCACCTTTTCAGCACCAGTAGGCTACTTTTTGTGCAGCCGCACAAACACACTCAGGCATGCCAAACAAGCATACACAAAAGTTTCAAGAGTGGGGGATGGAGTAAAATATGGAGACAAATTGAAGTGTGATTTATTTTCGCGGAACGGATGTACAGGACTGAGCGGCGGTCATATTTTGTACCGCTATGCGGTACATCTAGTTTTGTCTTATTTTATGTGATGTACTGACTATGTGCATATATCATATGTGATGGTTAAAGTGTGTGTGTGTGTTTGTGTGTGTGTGTGTGTGTATGTGTATGTATGTGTGTGTGTATGAATGTGTGTGTGTGTGTGTGTGTGTGTTAGTGTGTATTTGTGTGTGTGTGTGTGTGTGTGTGTGTGTGTGAATGAATGAATGTATGTGTGTGGAGGGGGGGTATAAATGTGTGTGTGTGTGTGTATAAATGTATGTGTGTGTGTGTGCATGAATGTATGTGTGTGTGTGTGGGGGGTATAAATGTATGTGTGTGTGTGTGTGTGTGTTTGTGTGTATGTATGTGTGTGTGTGTGTATGAATGTATGTGTGTGTGTGTGAATGTATGTGTATGGATTTAACCAAGTTGCTCCTGCAACAGCACAGCTGGCTTTACATGAAAGAGAGAGAGAGAAATAGAGAGAGAGAGAATGTGTGTGTGTGTGTGTGTGTGTGTGTGTGTATTCAAAAACCTACAGCCTCTTATCTTGATATCATATTACCAGTAAGGAAGACAAATCTCACCATCTTCTATGTAAGTGTGCATGTGTCACCAGAACCCTCCTCATATCTTCCACATCTTCCACTCTTCTGAGAAATGACTTCTGCCTTCATCTCCTCCTCTCCTTCAACCACACACACAGAACACCATTACACACATACACACCACAAAGACAAAAAAAAGCACACACGTACACACGCATGCACGCACGCACGCACACACGGCTGAAGTGCCCTTGAGCAAGGCACCTAACCCCTCACTGCTCCCTAAGCGCCACTGTTGATGAAGGCAGCTCATTGTGCCAGGATTAGTGTGTGCTTCACCTCACTGTGTGTTCACTGTGTGCTGAGTGTGTTTCACTAATTCACGAATTGGGATGAATGCAGAGACCAAATTTACCTCACGGGATCAAAAGAGTATATATACTTATACTTATACTTACTTAACATATAAAAAAAAAACATGAAACCGTGACGCCATGGTTTATGTAGAAATAGCATGAACAGAAAAATAGATATTAAATGTTATGCATAACCAAGCTATGCACAAAATAACATGACTGAGATGCAGACAAGAATGCAAATAAATGAATAACAAAGTGTACTAATAACAACAAGAAGATAAACAATATATCTGACTATACAGATAACATCATGCTCATATTCTGAACAGCAAGGATGATGATGGACATTAATTATATAAATCCAGTGTTGATTGATGGCTGAGGTAGTTACTTGGTAGTATCAGTGATTTGACTACTGCTAATATGATGCACAGAAGAAATATAGCACTGGCCCTTAAAGGGTGCACACATCACCGTGCCACAGTGCTATGCACATAGAATGTGGCACTGCCCCTTTAAGAGAGGAGTCACTGTGCCACAGTGCTATGCACATACAATATGGCACTGCCCCTTTAAGAGAGGAGTCACCGTGCCACAGTGCTATGCCCATATAATATGGCACTGCCCCTTAATAATGACTCTCCTGACCAATTGCCAGTCTACAGTACATTGGCCTTAAAAATGACTCTGCTCATGCTCCTGTCCTTATGTCTTCAGGTGTCTTAGGGGCAGCCGTGGCCTACTGGTTAGCGCTTCGGACTTATAACCGGAGTGTTGCCGGTTGGAACCCCGACCAGTAGGCACGGCTGAAGTGCCCTTGAGCAAGGCACCTAACCCCTCACTGCTCCCCGAGCGCCGCTGTTGATGCAGGCAGCTCACTGCGCCGGGATTAGTGTGTGTTTCTGTTCACTGTGTGCTGAGTGTGTTTCACTAATTTTCGATGTTCCCTCCCTCCCTCCCTAACCACCACTAGGTTGGACCTTGTCCAACCGTCCAGGGCATGGATGTAGATTTGTTTGTGTACCGAAGGACGTGTCCACACCAATGTCAAATGACGACTGAAATGTCCCCACCATTATTCAGGTTGAAACGGGAAAAAAGCGCCTCATGCGGTACACAAAGGGTTAAATAATTTCCCACTTCAGTGTCGCCTCCCAAAATACGTATTTTAGAAAGGTCTGTTTTTTGATTGGCTTAGCTCACTGTATGCTGTCGATTCAAAGTTTTTGCACACTTGGCTGTAAAGATCTGGGTAGTGTCCCCACCAAAGCTCAGACCAAACCTACGCCCTAAGCTCAGACCAAACCTACGCCCTTGGTCCAGGGGGTAGGCTCCGCCCCTACCGTCTCGTTCTGGTAGGATAGGGTCTGCATGCTCAGTGACCTGGACCTAGGACGGGGCCTATGCCGAAGACTCTCATTGTTGCTTATTCTATTCATTGATTTGGTATTTATTCATTTGCTGATGTCTTTTGTAAATCCTTTGATGGATTAAAATATGTGTTAACTTCAGTCATGTCTTCCTGAGTATTTCTGGGTGAACTACAGGTCTGCCTTAGACAGGGAATGCATGCAGGAGAGCAGAGAGAGAGAGGGAGAGAGAGAGGGAGGGTGAGAGACAGAGAGAGAGAGGGAAGGAGAGAGAGAGAGAGGAGGGGGGAGGGTGAGAGAGACAAAGAGGGTGAGAGACAGAGAGAGAGAAGGAAGGAGAGAGAGAGAGAGGAGAAGTTTCTGTACTCAAGATTTAGCAGAGATAAACCCACTGCTCATAGAGAGTTACCATGGAGACAGATGTAGTGATAAGCAGAGTCACACATCTGACACCTAAATCCTTCAGTGTGTGTGTGTGTGTGTGTGTGTGTGGGGTGTGTGGTGTGTGGGGGTGTGTGTGTGTGTGTGTTCGGCGTGCGTGTGTTTGTAAGTGTGTGAGAGTGTGCGTGTGTGTATGTGTGTGTGTGTGTGTGTGTGTGCTTGCATGTGTCCGTTCAGTTCCTTCCCCACCTGAGATATGTGCATGCTTGTGTGTGTGTATGTGTGCGTGTGTGTGTGTGTAAGTGTGTGTGTGTGTATGTATGTGTGTGTTTGTTTAGTTCTACCCCACCAGATATGAATCTAACTGTCAGAAAACAGGAAATCTTGAGGTTGTAAACATATGTGGATGGACACTGCAGTGTTAATCAGGCCTCAGTTCATATGTACATGAACACTGCAGTGTTAAACAGGCCTCAGTTCATATGTACATGGACACTGCAGTATTAAACAGGCCTCAGTTCATATGTGTCTGTATGGACACTGCAGTGTTAAACAGGCCTCAGTTCATATGTGGATGTATGGACACTGCAGTGTTAAACAGGCCTCAGTTCATATGTGGATTTACATGGACACTGCAGTGTTAAACAGGCCTCAGTTCATATGTACATGGACACTGCAGTGTTAAACAGGCTTCAGTTCATATGTGGATGTACATGGACACTGCAGTGTTAAACAGGCCTCAGTTCATATGTGGATCTGCATGGATACTGCAGTGTTAAACAGGCCTCAGTTCATATGTGTCTGTATGGATACTGCAGTGTTAAACAGGCCTCAGTTCA
>NC_063195.1:3973693-3989443 GCF_017589495.1 Alosa alosa | reverse complement strand
TGCAGCCCGCCTCTGCAGCCGACTAGCACTGTCCCACTGTGTGTTCACAAGGGTTACGATGCACAGCCTGCACACACACACACAATACACAACAATGCAAATACATACTTGAGAATAACATCTCCCATATATTGTTTCACATTCTAATACAGACATGACCACAACTGTGGAGTTTACCTCATCAAAGCGCACCTCCATTGCAGGCACTCCTTCAAAGGGAGTAAAGCTGTAAGCACCACTGCTCAAATTAACTCTGCCACCAAACCACATACTTAGAATACCCCCCTGTGCATTTAATGAACAGACAGTACAGAATCTGTGCTTACCAAAATTAATCTTGAGGAATCAGTAGATGTGGAATGACAGAATCCTCAGGAAGGGTAGCACATCCGCAGGAGATGGTAGGTCTACTAAAAGTAAATGAAAGAAGTTTGAATTCACTAATAAGAAGAGTAGATCCGCTGATCTCGTTGAGGCTTGGTTTCAACCCGTGACGCCTTCCTCTTGACTTGTCTTGCCCCACAATCCCTTTTGACACTGGATTGAGGGGGTGTTTTGGAAAAAGACATTGTACATAACAGTTAGACCAAGACCAGGAAACAGAACAGAACAGAACAGATGTATAACAAATGAACAATGACAATCAAATATATGGACAAGGAATTTTATGGATAAATAGCATATAGAGCCATGCAGAGCTGTAAACAGAAAAGTTGTTAAACTCAAATTGTAGTAAAGACCACAGGTCAACACCCTCTATGGCCTGTAGCCTATACTAGCCTTTTGTGAGAAGGCAGAACTGAATAGTTCACTCTGGCAGCACAAAACTCACAAAAGGGGCTAGGTCATCTTACTAATGTTAGATTTGACTACCGCTAGCAACAATGCTAAGTCAACTACCTACAATCACGCCAGGTTTAACTAGGTATATTAGCCATTTAACCTCCAAATGAAGTTGAAGAATTCAACTTTTCAATGAAGAAAAACATATTTCCATTGATTGCCTCTATTACCTAGCTAACCAAGATAGATACAATGCTTACTAGCAAGTGGATTCTATATGGCTAGCATAATGATAATTGAGCTCATGTTCAAAATAGGAATTCAACAAGCAACGACCAAAAAAAAAAAAAAAAAACATGAGCAGGTATGAATAAACAGGCAAACCTCCAAAGTAATGCATGTAAACAAACCATAAACGAGATATTTTGCATCTACTCACACACCGAGCAGAGGTTTCTTTTATCAATATGGGCAGCAAGTTGGCAGTGTCGCAAAATAATGACATCAGGAAGAACTTTTTCACATTTTCAAAGTTTAAGTAGCTAGACTTTCGCCACGAAGGGATATTTAATGATGTTATAAAAGGCTATTTAAAATCTTTTTTATATTGATCAGTCCTCCAACTAAACAAATTCTGGATATATTAGTGGCTCTCAATTTTAAAAAGAAAATAAAACATATTCAAACAAAAACGGATTTTTTTTATGTATTACAAACGTAAACCTTTAGCATCGTGACCAAAAGGTTACCTAATTATCAAATTTTAAGTACTGCTATCAAACGGAATTTTCATTAATTAGCCTACACCAAACCATTATTTATTTTAACGAAACTTATTTATGAAATAAAAAAATGATTTCGACAGGTGGCCGTGCGTGGCCATGTTGCTTGAGTGAGCGGACATGTAGGCTACTGCGCATGTGTCACTAGCTGATTTTATGATGAATTCATACAATTGGTATTAGTGTTATGCATCTAATTTTTTACACGCATTGCTTGTGAGATCGGGTTGCACACACCGATAGGAACACTTCTGGGGAGACAGTGGGGACAGAGGCTGGTGTGTGTGTGTGTGTGTGTGTGTGCATCTGCTGTATGTGTGTGTGTATGTAAGTATCCCGTGAGGGAAATTTGGTCTCTGCATTTATCCCAATCCGTGAATTAGTGAAACACACTCAGCACACAGTGAACACACAGTGAGGTGAAGCACACACTAATCCCGGCGCAGTGAGCTGCCTGCTACAGCGGCGCTCGGGGAGCAGTGAGGGGTTAGGTGCCTTGCTCAACGGCACTTCAGCCATGGATGTGGGCATGGGAGAGCACTTCCCCCGCCCACATTTTTCCTACTGGGTCAGGAATCGAACTGGCAACCCTTCGGTTACAAGCCCTAACCAGTAGGCCACGGCTGCCCCAAAATGTGTGAGTGTGTGTGTGTGTGTGAGTGTGGGTGTGGGTGTGAGTGTGTGAGAGTGTGTGTGTGTGTGTGTGTGTCTGCTGTATGTGTGTGTGTTATTCAAAAACCTACAGCCTCTTATCTTGATATTATATTTCCAGTAAGGAAGACACATCTCACCATCTTCTTCTTGTACGCAAGTTTCCATGCGTCTCCAGAACCCTCCTCATATCTTCCACATCATCCACTCTTCTGAGAAATGACTTCTGCCTTCATCTCCTCCTCTCCCTCAACCACACACACACATACACACACTCACATGAATGTGTTATTCACAACACAGATTTGCAGTGATTTCAGAGGTAACCAATACTGTATGATAATTAGTATGGATTTCAGAGGTAACCAATACTGTATGATAATTAGTAGGTATATAACCAATACTGTATGATCATTAGTTTGTGTACTGGGCCCTGGGGAGTGAGGAATGCTGAACTGCAGTTATTGCTCAAACACGAAACACGCCTAAGTACTTTTAGGATTGGACTATTTGAACATCTTTATTGTGTGTTATACTGTTATGTTGCGTGTGTGGTGTGTAGCGTGATCACACCTCCTGTAGGGCCGGTGTGTAGTGTGTGTGTGTGTGTGTGTTTGTTTGTGTGTATTGTGATACCATGAGAGGCTACACGGCTCTCAGTGGGACAGTTCAGCAGTGCAAGGACACAATGGTATAATACAAGGAAGATTTTTAATAAAGTTCTTGGAAATTAACAAAAAGGTATGCCAAGTTCAAAAGGGTAACTAAGTGTAGCGCCCCCTAGCGTGTCTGGCTATTAGTGTGGAGTGCGCTCCCCGAATTCCTATGTGGTGAGAGATCTCTCTCTCTAAGCTTAATTAATGCTTTAAAGTACTTCCCTAATTATTATTTGTTTGTTAGCATTTACAGCTATTTTAATACCTACCCTAATGGTAGCTGGCAACCTAATGTAAATATCAATACAGTGTCTTTTAGCTTAAGTTAAAAGAAAAGCACTAAAGGTCTGCAGCTATCTCACTTAGTTAACTAAACATTAACTTTTTAAATGGCTATCAATACAATAAGTGCAATAAGCATCAACTGAAATGTCACTTCTCAATCAGCATTTAACACTTTTACTTTAAACCAGGCTAATTTTAACTCAATAATATTATCTTACCTTAAGGATCAAAATCATAAAGATCATAAACCCAATGTAATGCAAGTCTTCAACAAAAATACGTTTAAACTATTTACTGAAAAAACATAGTGCGCACATAGTTAAAACATAAGTGCAATTCAAAAAACACAGTTCAATCCAATGGCTACTTATGCAAACACCACATTAAATCACATACAGTTAAAGCTAAGCCGGCAAATAGAATGAATACCCAGACAGTCATAGGAGGGAGGACACGCAGGCCTGTATCGTGGCTTGGGAGCGTAGAGACCTCAAACAAAATGGTCGCTTGGCGCCACTGCGCAGCAAACAAAGAAACTCACTGCTGCAGTAGTGCTGGTCGTTGTCGTTGTCCACGCCGCGGCAACGCGGTGCTGGCGATGCGGGTGGTTGAAGACGTCTTCCAACAGCTTAGCAGGGGATGGTTCTGGAGATAAGTGCTTCTTCAGACGATGCACAAAAGGGCAACCGAGCAGGCTACTCGGCTGGCAAAGTCTTTGTAGCTAGATCGCGGCTGACTAGCCGTCCACTCTTTCTCCTCGTTGAGAACTCTAAACCGAAGTTCTTCAAAACCATAAACTATTACACTGCAAACTTATCCAAATGTATGTAACTCACTTTTGTGTAGTATGCAGGTACATTTACTATCACACTTATTAACTTGGTGTTTTACCAATTTCTAAGGTGGCAGTACACAGCGCAGTTCTCACTCGTGTCTCTTTTCCCCGGCCCCTTCTCCTCCCGTTCATCTTCCTCCTTCCTCGTGACCTCTAACCCTGACTCTGATTGATCTTTCTTCCAGGTAAGTCATTTTTAATTAACTTAATTTTTTAGTACATGTAAACATTTTTAACACATTCTTAACAACATGAAATGCATTATAAAGAAAATAACCAAAATGAAAATAGTAGTTTTAGGAAATAGCCTAAATTCCCATAGGGCTACATAAGGATACGGTTGATCTGTTGATTCAACAGTCAAAACTTAAACAATGTCTCTTCAAACATGAAATCATAGTCCCATTCCCGCAGGTAAATATCTTCTTTGGAAAGCGGTCTTCAGCCTTACTTTAGTCAGCGCCGCAGCCCGTGGCCAATCCAGCGGTAAGTATTCCAGTCTTCAGGTACTTCACATGGAAAGTGCCACTTCGACGGTCTGTAGTTCCTCTGAGAGCACAACTTGGAGCTTGTTTCCCAAACCCCACTCTGACACCAACTGTGTCTCTGGGCCTTAAAAAGCCCTTCAGCTCATCAGGCCCTGATCGGTCTCAGGTGTGTTGGGATATCGTGTGTTTGAGGGGTGGAGTTTCCAACTCCACCAGCAGATGGAGCCAAAGCTGTCCGTGACTGCAGCCATCTCAGGGGAATGTAGCGCCCCTCCAGAACGCAGCCTCTCGTGACATCACAGTATGTGTGTGTGTGTGTGTGTGTGTGTATGTGTGTGTGTGTTTGTGTGTGTGTGTGTGTGTGTGTGTGTTTGTGTGTGTGTGAGAGTGTGTGTGTGTGTGTGTGTGTGTGTGTGTGTGTCCGTCCACAAACCGCTCTGTAACTTCCTCTATTCTCTGGTGGCATTAAAGGAACTCCGGTGGATTTCAACACGTAGCTCTGTTGTTTGTGGTCACGGACTGCTGTCAGTAGCTAGAAAAACAAACACACACACATACACACACACACACACACACACACACACATACACACACACACACACACACACACATATACACAGACACACACACAGACACACACACACACATATATACAACCCATCAGAGGTGCTCCTTTCTGGGCACACATATACACACATATATGCAGTCGTGTTGCGGGACCGTTTGCCTTTAGGAAACACGCACAACACATTCCCGTTCCCGTAAAATCAAGTTCCAGTAACGGAATCGAGCCTTTTGCCCAACGGAGGGCCAACTGGCCTTTGCCCCTGAAATGGTGAAAGTCCAATTCTGCATTAGATTGTAATGACACCATGATCAGACTGTTGCCCCTGAAATGGTGAAAGTCCAAACCTGCATTAGATTGTAATGACACCATGATCAGACTGTTGCCCCTGAAATGGTGAAAGTCCAAACCTGCATTAGATTGTAATGACACCATGATCAGACTGTTGCCCCTGAAATGGTGAAAGTCCAAACCTGCATTAAATTGTAATGACACCATGATCAGACTGTTGCCCCTGAAATGGTGAAAGTCCAATTCTGCATTAGATTGTAATGACACCATGATCAGACTGTTGCCCCTGAAATGGTGAAAGTCCAAACCTGCATTTGATTGTAATGACACCATGATCAGACTGTTGCCCACATCACAAGTATTACAGTTTTTTTCTTAAGTGAACCTTTCACATAATCTTGATTCATTATTAGACATTACTATATTAGTATACTGTAGTACTATAAACACACACACACACACACACAAATACATACAGTAGCGGACACACAAAAAACACACTTAACTTTTTAAATCCAATGAAGCTGTGAGAGGTGCTCTAAGCAATGTTACGCTGTTTCTAAACTAAAACGTTTTTTTTTTGTCACATACAGAAAACGTCTCATCACAATCCGCTAGCTGCCAGTGCCCAGAATACACTGTAAAACATGCTATCTCTGTAGGCAGCCCAGGCTTCAAAAACTGCAACAAAAACAGCTTCTTAACCGCAAGACAAGGCTTAAACCACACTCGAGTTTGCACTGAGTTATGCTACTGCTCGAGTTTGCACCTGAAACTACACTGAGTTAGGCTCCTGCTGGAGTTTGCACCTGAAACTACACTTGAGTTATGCTCCCACTCGAGTTTGCACCTGAAACTACACTTGAGTTATGCTCCCACTCGAGTTTGCACCTGAAACAGAATGGGGCAGGTTTCACACATGCTTTTACACTGCAAAAACTGCTTATCTAACAAAATCTAACCAAGTGTTATTAATCTTATATCAAGATAAAAAAAAACTAGTTGGTATTGTTTTCAGTATAAAGAGACTTACCTAGTGGTTTCTTGTGAAATCATTTGACTTAATTTTTTTTTAAAAATTGACTTATTTTAAAACATCTCATCTTGTCTGCCAGTGTGTTAAGCAAATTTGTCCTAAAAACAAGCAAATTTGTCTTGATAAGACTCCTTAAAATAAGTTAAAGTCTTCTTAAATTAAGTCAAAATGATCTTTTGAGAGGGCGCTAGGTAAGTCTTTTCATACTAAAAACTAGATTTTAGATGTAAAATTAGATTTTTTAATCTTAATATAAGATCAATAACACTTGGTTAGAATTCATTTTTTGCAGTGTTGTAGAACTGCTTTCAATGGCCGGACTGTGTAGCTCGGTTTAGCAAGCTAACCCTTTTGCCTTAACATCACATACTCGTAAGTTGCATCTGAATTTATTCTCACATGAATGCACATTCCCTACAATGGCCGTGGGAATAATATTAACAAGTAATGTGTACCAGTTGGTTATGTTACACTGACGATATAAAGTTAGCCAGTTAGCAACCTAATGATGCTACCATTGAATATAGCTTCCAGAGAAATTTGTCGTCAACATTGGGCAATCGAGGGTGAATTAAGTTGTTAGCATACACTGGGCAGTTACTGTAAGTAAACACAATTCCTTCAAATTATTGTGTTCAGAAACAAGCAGAACTCCACCTGAATGTAAAACGAATGTATAAAGTCTAACGGTTAGCTAGTTCGCCCATTGAGTTCCATTGTGTGAGGTTAGCATGCTTTCCCCCTCGTGGGGGGCGGTAACCTTTCCGAACGTCTTAACCGACTGTATCTATAGGCCGCCATAGCACCATAGGCCGTATAGCCTTACATCACAACTGAGCCTGCACTGGTCCAACAAGGGTTGAGTTCTCACGCATGCTCATGGGGTAACTAAGCAACAGTGGAGACTGTTGCCGACATCAGAGTGGTGTCAGGCCTATCTTGCTATATAGTAATTAATCACTATGGACATCAGAGTGATGTCAGGCCTATCTTGCTATATAGTTATAGTAATTAATCACTATGGACATCAGAGTGGTATCAGGCCTATCTTGCTATATAGTTATAGTAATTAATCACTATGGACATCAGCAGGGCTTTTGAAAACGAAATTATTTTTTAAACGTTCCGTTCCGAACGGTTCAGGTAGGCCTATGTTTAACGTTTTCGTTCTTGCATGCGTTCCGCCACCAACATATCGGTCCTGAACCGGTTCGGAACGCAAAATATCGTTCGTTCTTAAAGTTCCGGAAGTGTTTGGCGGGCCTATTAAGTCTATTTTTGTGGACTTTACCTTAGAATAGACGTAGGCTACTCATTATTTACCCTTGATTTAGCCTATACTGTAGCTAATGCCCAAAAATAATAAATCACAGGCGGCATCCAAAAACATTCAGATGGGCTATCCATCCCATAGCCTACAGACTTACTGTAGGCCTAACCTATGCCTATAAATAATTTGTTTATCAAAAATATTTCTGGATACGTGCTAAACTCCTTACCTGGTTGTAGCCTAAGTTTTATCCATATGGAGATCTTCAAAGACTTGCGCTATAATTCCAACCCTGTTTATAAACGAACCTGTCTGTTGCTGACAAGGCCTATCTCAAATTTCCCGTTTAACTCTTCTACATAGAATAGGCTATAATTACGCAAACATTTTAAATCCCGACTTTAAGGCGTGGACAGGCAAAATAGGCTATTACGCATAGGCTACAAACAAATTCCAAATCAGTTTCAGTAGCCTACGCTACAAGCTGGCCTAAGATCCGAAGTGGCAGACGGATAGGTTACATTACAACAGCAAGACAAAATATACACATTTGGACCAAAGTTCCATTTATTCGTTTTTGTTTTTTTTTCAAACTGCAGAAATCAAATTATTAGGCTGTTATATAGAGAAAAAAAACGCTATTAACCGTTTCGTGGATTTCAGAATAACGTTTCTGTTCCGGAACAGTTGAAGACCATTTTGTTTTCGTTTCCGTTTCCGCTCCTCGTAAAATTCCGTAAAATTCCGTTCGTTTTCGGTTTTCGTTATCGTTCCTTGAACCGGTTCGGAGCCCTGGATGTCAGGTCTATCTTGCTATATAGTTATAGTAATTAATCACTATGGACATCAGAGTAGTGTCAGGCCTATCTTGCTATAGTAATTAATCACTATGGACATCAGAGTGATGTCAGGCCTATCTTGCCATATAGTAATTAATCACTATGGACATCAGAGTGGTGTCAGGCCTATCTTGCCATATAGTAGTTAATCACTATGGACATCAGAGTGATGTCAGGCCTATCTTGCCATATAGTAATTAATCACTATGGACATCAGAGTGGTGTCAGGCCTATCTTGCCATATAGTAATTAATCACTATGGACATCAGAGTGATGTCAGGCCTGTCTTGCTATATAGTTATAGTAATTAATCACTATGGACATAAGAGTGGTGTCATGCCTATCTTGCTATATAGTAATTAATCACTATGGACATCAGAGTGATGTCAGGCCTATCTTGCTATATAGTTATAGTAATTAATCACTATGGACATCAGAGTGGTGTCAGGCCTATCTTGCTATATAGTTATAGTAATCACTCATCAGAGTGATGTCAGGCCTATCTTGCTATATAGCTATAGTAATTAATCATCAGAGTGGTGTCAGGCCTATCCAAGGGGCCCTCCCATTTCAACTCTGATGATGTTTCTCCCCATAAAGGACTAGGAGAAAAAAAAAAAAATTGTGTGTGAATCACCTTTACAGCTATAAATCCTCAGTGTTAGGGTCTGGGCTGCTTGCTTTTGATGCTTGCTGTACATATCCCCTTACAAAAAATAACTCCATTTTTTTTGTAGTACAATTCAGTTATACTACAGTAGGCTACAGTGCAGTAGCCTAGTATTTTCATGTCCAAAATACTCAATTTCTGTTAAGTACAGTATGCAGTACAATGCAGTTTTTTGTGTCCAAAATACTGCATTCCCTGCATAAGAACAGCAAATATTACCTCCAAAACGGAAAACTCAGAAACCTGCAGTTTGACACTTGAAGTACAGTAATGCAGTTATTTATGACCGCCGCGCAGCGAAGCGAAGGTTTAGTCAGATTCTTTTTTTCTTTTTCTTTTTTTTCTTTTTCGCATGCCCAATTTTCCGTCAATGATTCCCGGGACACTGAAAGACCGGGGTACACGAAACTTGGTGGGCATGTAACCCCACATGGATAGCATGGAACCATCGTTTTTCGTTTTGATCTGTAGTCCCCCCGCTGGAATGGACCCCCCGAAAGGAGGGTAGGGCAGACACAGTTTTCTGTGAATATCTCGAAAACCGTAAGGTTTAGGAGGACCAATTTTTTTTTATTGTATGTTGATCTCAAGGGGCCATGTCAACCCATTCCATAACCACTCATTTCATGTATAGTGCCACCTAGTTAAACACAAAAAAGTAAAAAATGAGGTGTTGTAATTGAAGGTATCTGTGACCTAACATTGTCAAAACTGCACGAAATTGGAAGTGTAGGATCATTATGACACCCTCTGTATGCACGCCAAGTTTTGTGGAATTCCGTTCATGGGGGCCACACAATGAATTAATTTATGTTACTATACACCAACTGGCCTGTAGGTGGCCAGAGACAGTTTTCTGTGAATATCTCGAGAACCGTAGGGCCTAGGAGGTCCACCTTTTTATGTATGTTGGTCTTAAGGGGCATGTCAACCCATCCCATTACCACTTATTTCATGTATAGCGCCACCTAGTTAAAAATTAAAAAGCAAAAAATTAGGTGTTTTCATCACAATATCTCTGGCTGACAAGGTCAAAACTGCACGAAATTAAAAGTGTAGGATCATTATGACACCCTCCGAATGCATGCCAAGTTTTGTGTACTTTCGTTCATGGGGGCCTTACAATAAAATAATTTATGTGTACATTTAGTGTACACCAACAAGGATTCCCGGACACTGAAAGACCGGGTACACAAAAACTTGGTGGGCATGTACCCCACATGGATAGCATGGAACCGTCATTCTTCGTTTTGATCTGTAGCCCCCGCTGGACTGGACCCCCGAAGGAGGGGTAGGGCAGACACAGTTCTCTGTGAATATCTTGAGCACTGTAGGGCCTAGGATGACCAATTTTTCCCTTATGTTTTGCCTCCAGGGGTCATGTTAACCCATTCCATGTGCACACATGTGCATAAACAGATACACACGCACACACATACATTTTACAGTAATCATATCATTATGACACATACTCACACAGTAGACATATGTATGCATGCACATGCACAAACACACATACATGAGGCAAACACACAAAAACACCACACACACACCCACCCACACACATAAACATAAATTTGTACACGCACACATGCACACAATTCAAGAATTTTTCCGTCATCTACTCCCTGAATTTTTGGTCATTGATACCGGGACACCGAACCACCGGGTACATGAAATTTGGTGGGTATGTAGCCCCACTAGACTTTTATGGAAAAATTTTATTTCGTCCCCTGGGGACCACCACCACCTACCACCTACCCCCGTGTATTAATCGCCCTGTCTTCAGTTAAGATGTTCAGAAATGCACCAAATTTTATGTGTATGGACATTCTCTGGGGGTATGCCAAGTTTCGTAGAATTTCATCCATGGGGGGGTCTAAAAAAATTAGGTTATGTGTACATTTAGTGACTGCCCAGATAGCAATTTCCTTTGGCCCGGATCCGCATAAAAGCCTTTAGATCCGCCTGTAGCGGACATACGGTATCTGACTGTGGGCCAGGTCTACTCCTGATACAGGTTTCAGCTCTGCTAGCAATGCTGTTTTATCACCGATTTACAGATTTGTCCCAGGTCCAATTTCCGCAACTCAACTGGAAGTCAGGAGATGCGTTTCAAATACAAAACACTGATTTGGCCCAAACCTGTGATACGGATATGAGCCGAAGGACCGTTTTTTCACAGCAGACCCAGGTGGTAATGATATTAATTAAGGTAAATTGCTAAATTAAGCAGACCCAGGTGGTAATGATATCAATTAAGCTAAATTGACTGTCCTTTCCCTACTTCATTGTCAACTGGCTGCTAAAGAAAGGTATTTTGGAATGGCACAAATTTAGAAACCATGGGGGTGCACTATGTTCCCATGGCCACTTCATTTCTACAGTAAGGCTGGAAAAGAAGATATAGTTGGCTCAATATTGATCATATGTTTGTTTCATTATTTTTATTATTACCTAGCAGTGGTAAAAGTAGTCAATTGTTGTTTGTGTCAGATCTAATAGTGCTATGAAACAACCCCATATTCTTGCCACGCATGCAGAAGTCCAAGCAGTAATGTTAATCAAGGATCTTTGGTTTGCTCACTATCAATCTTTTGACATGATTTGCCAGCCCAACTTTTCAAGGTAGTATCTGCTTTTTATCTCTGTTCCCAGATAGCAATTTCCTTTGGGCCGGATCCACATAAAAGCCATTAGATCCGCCTGTAGCGGACATCTGATTATATCTGACTGTGGGCCAGGTCTGCTCCTGATACAGGTTTCAGCTCTGCTGGCAATGCTGTTTTATCACCGGTTTACAGATTTGTCCCAGGTCCAATTTCGCGAACTCAACTGGAAGTCAGGAGATGCGTTTAAAATACAAAACACCGATTTGGCCCAAACCTGTGATAATGGATATGAGCCGAAAGACCATTTGTTCACAGCAGACCCAGGTGGTAATGATATTAATTAAAATTGCTAAATTGCTGATTCTGATATCTAAATTGACCTTTCCCTTACTTCATTGTCAACTGGCTGCTAAAGAAAAAAAAGCTATTTTGAATGGCACAAATTTAGAAACCATGGGGTGCACTATGTTCCCATGGCCACTTCATTTCTACAGTAAGGCTGGAAAAGAAGATATAGTTGGCTCAATATTGATCATATGCTCGTTTCATTATTTTTATTATTACCTAGCAGTGGTAAAAGTAGTCAATTGTTGTTTGTGTCAGATCAAACAGTGCTATGAAACAACCCCATATTCTTGCCAATGCATGCAGAAGTCCAAGCAGTAACGTTAATCAAGGATCTTTGGTTTGCTCACTGTCAATCTTGACATGATTTTGCCAGCCTGGACTAGGACAGCCCAACTTTTCAAGGTAGGCTCTGCTTTTCTGCTTTTTATCTCTGTTGGTTTTATTCAGAGACAACAATAAGCAAACGACCGATTGATAACTTTACTGTAAGGTTATACTATTATTTTCCAGCAATATAGGCTAGGCTACTAGCTTAGCTTGAGCAAAACAGCCATCACAATAACTAGCCTATTTTGGTACAGCTAACGCCAACAGGATCGCTGATGATAAAAAAACGAGTGTAATTTTGACTTAACCTATTTTCAAAAAGGAAGAAATGGCTCATGTTTATTTTTTGTTTCAGATTGACCATGGAGATGACTTAAACTTTGTCTGGGATTGCACTTCTACAGCCAGGTTGTTGAATAAAAAAAATAATAAGACACTTATGTGTAAAGTACTTGTGTTTGTAGCCTAGCTTATGTTTATCAGTTGAGCCGTTGGGAAAACGTTCACGAACTTTAGCCTGGGTGAACCTATAACGAACCTGTTAGCAAATGTGTAGCAAACAGATTTTCAGGATAATTAGCCCTAATTACCAATCACATTTCACATGTCAAATAAAGCCGGCTGATGTCTGATAAACGGGTCCGTACCACACACAATAAGCGGACCCGTATTGCATATGATAAACAGATCTGGAACACGTCAGTAACACAGACTACCATACGGAACTGGGCCAGTCTTAGCCCTTATTGGTACCAGATCCGTCAAACGGATCCAGACCAATTTTGGACCGATGTGCGTTTGAAGCGGATCAGGTCCATTATGCAGATCCGTGCCGGACGTTGTGGTAGGTGTGGCCCAGTTCCGTCCCAGTGTATGTTTGCTATCTGGGTGTACACTCATTGGCCTGTAAATGGCGGTGCACACATATACACATGCACACACACAGGCACCCACATACTATCGGTATTAGAACGGCCGATACATAATTACAAATTCAGTAGAATTAAAAGAAAGCCAAAATAAATATTCATCATCATCATCATGGCTGCATTTTCAGTATTGGCGAGAAGTAGTCGTTTGTCCACTAGATGGCGATCGTTGCAGTGAGGCGTAATTTTGTTGGAAGTTAAAAGTGGGTTGGAAAAAACAATGGACGCTTCCCTACAAGGACTGTAATTTGCCGCGCAGCTTAACATCTAATAAGGATAGGGCGATGTTCACATGAAGTGTAATTCCCATTTCTTCTTGAAGCCTAAATAAATCTGAGGATGTTTATCGGACATGCTTGGTTTTTACTGCAGGTCCGTTAATCTTATAATATCAATAAGGACCTAGGTAATGTTACCGTTAGCGTTGGTTGAGTGATGGAGGCATTTGATTGATTGCATTTGTAGAAAACTATAAATGCGGTTATACCAAGCAAATTGATAGCCATTTATTGCACGTGCTACAAAATCATTCTGTGCAATGGAAGATTTACCAACGTTACACCGGTCTGATACAGTTTTGCTATACATGCGTGAGACTGAGACGCCTGTTTATTTTGTTTTAAGTGCGTGCAGGGTGTGAGAGGGAATCGATGTGCTTTTGATTACAGCTTGGTAGTTGTAGTCTGTGAAATTAAAAGCACGTGTGTGTGAAGTATCCAAACAATGACACCTTCATTTCATTATGGCTGCTTTAGCAACACACCTTAAGCTACTGTGTAGTGGGTCCCATTTAGAAGTGGCTACTTCATTCGCGCTTTCCTTGACTCATGGAGCTGCGTGAATGTTATTACAACTTTTCGCCACGATATGACAGTTTAAGTCATATAATCCTACCTGTAGCTTAGGGAAGCTAACAGCTTTCTATTAGGATCTAGTTTGTTAGTTACCGTTTTGTCATAACTCCCTGATGCATTTTTGCATTTAGAATAGCCAGAGCGTGTATATCTCAATCGGAAAATTAAACAATATCGGGTGCCTATGGACTAGGCTGGGTGAACCCAGCCTGATCTGCCTGCTATTTATTTTTTGATTTCTTAAAAGATTGAGCTTGGTCTGATGAAAGCCAGACTAGCCATGGACATCAGTTAAACAATGCAAGGGAACACGAATCAGCCTATATTTGCACGAACAATAACGGACAAAAAGCTCTTCAAATTTGGCCCGTTAAAATGTGTATGAACAGTCTAGCGGATGCATTTCATCAAGGCCCATTTGGACATGTCAGTTATTTGCACCACTGGTTAGATGTAAAACAGCATTTCATTTCAGACTAGGCTACTGTTACTTAATTTGTGCATTAACAATAACGTTTCAGACTACTGTTACTTAATTTGTGCATTGACAATAAAGTATTACATGAACTAAAGATGACTAAAATCTTATGTAGAAGAAGAAACATTCACAAAAATCCATCCATCCAAAAATGACCTTTGTTTTTGATAGCTGTTGAAAACGGCATGGAACTACAGAGATGTTTTGTTTATAAATACATATAAATAAATAAATAAATAAATAACATTATGCTGATACCTTTTGCTTTTCCCAAATACAATGTAGCCTACAGGTGTAAGTGACCTTTCATCAATCCAGTTGCAATGGATGAACTGTGATGAACTGCCCTACTTGTGATTGTTTAGAGATTTTAAAGGTTTTATAACAATGCTACATCTTCTTTGGCTATTCTACAATCTATTCACCTTTTCAGCACCAGTAGGCTACTTTCTGTGCAGCCCGCACACACACACTCAGGCATGCCAAACAAGCATACACAAAAGTTTCAAGAGTGGGGATGGAGTAAAATATGGAGACAAATTGAAGTGTATTTTGATTTATTTTTCGTGAGCGGATGTACAGGACTGGTGGCCGGTCATATTTTGTATCGCTATGCGGTACATCTAGTTTTTGTAAGGGTCTGGTTGTGCCAGTCGCCTACCGGCTGACTGTTCTTCACCTGTGTGTCTGTAGTACTCTAGGCCTAGGCTACTGGCTGACTGTTCCTCACCTGTGTCTGTAGTACTCTAGGCCTAGGCTACTGGCTGACTGTTCATCACCTGTGTGTCTGTAGTGCTCTAGGCCTAGGCTACTGGCTGACTGTTCATCACCTGTGTCTGTAGTGCTCTAGGCCTAGGCTACTGGCTGACTGTTCCTCACCTGTGTCTGTAGTGCTCTAGGCCTAGGCTACTGGCTGACTGTTCATCACCTGTGTCTGTAGTGCTCTAGGCCTAGGCTACTGGCTGACTGTTCCTCACCTGTGTCTGTAGTGCTCTAGGCCTAGGCTACTGGCTGACTGTTCATCACCTGTGTGTCTGTAGTGCTCTAGGCC
>NC_063195.1:3868693-3968693 GCF_017589495.1 Alosa alosa | reverse complement strand
CACTACCCTAACCCAGCCTGACCCAGCATGACCTTCATTACTCTAACCCAGCCTGACCCAGCATGACCTTCAACTTACCCAGCCTGACCCAGCACCTCCAGCCTTAACCCAGCCTGACCCAGCATGACCTCACTACCCTTTTAACCCAGCCTGACTCCAGCATGACCTTTCACTACCCTAACCCAGCCTGACCCAGATTGACCTTCACTCAACCCAGCCTAACCCAGCCTATGACCTAGCATGACCCTCACTACCCTAACCCAGCCTGACCCAGATTGGATCTACTACCCCTAACCCAGCCTGGTCCTCACATTATGACCCAGCATGACACTACCATAACTCCAGCCTTGACCCTCATTACCCTGACTCCAGCTCTGACCCTCAGTACATGACCCAGCATGACCTTCACTAACCCAGCCTGACCTCAGTACCATGACCCAGCAGCATGACCTTCACCAATTCTAACCCAGCCTGACCCAGCATGACCTTCATTACTAACCCAGCCTGACCCAGCATGACCTTCATTACCCTAACCCAGCCTGACCCAGCCTGACCCAGCATGACCTTCACTACCCTAACCCAGCCTGACCCAGCATGACCTTCACTACCCTAACCCAGCCTGACCCAGCATGACCTTCACTACCCTAACCCAGCCTGACCCAGCATGACCTTCACTACCCTAACCCAGCCTGACCCAGATTGACCTTCACTACCCTAACCCAGCCTGACCCTCATTACTATGACCCAGCATGACCCTCACTACCCTAACCCAGCCTGACCCTAATTACCATGACCCAGCCTGACCCTCACTACCATAACCCAGCCTGACCCTCATTACCCTGACCCAGCCTGACCCTCAGTACCATGACCCAGCATGACCTTCACTACCCTAACCCAGCCTGACCCTCATTACCATGACCCAGCATGACCCTCACTACCCTAACCCAGCCTGACCCTAATTACCATGACCCAGCCTGACCCTCATTACCCTGACCCAGCCTGACCCTCAGTACCATGACCCAGCATGACCTTCACTACCCTAACCCAGCCTGACCCTCATTACCATGACCCAGCATGACCCTCACTACCCTAACCCAGCCTGACCCTAATTACCATGACCCAGCCTGACCCTCACTACCATAACCCAGCCTGACCCTCATTACCCTGACCCAGCCTGACCCTCAGTACCATGATCCAGCATGACCTTCACTACCCTAACCCAGCCTGACCCTCATTACCATGACCCAGCCTGACCCTCATTATCATGACCCAGCATGAAGTTTTCCCTGTTTTGCCTTTTCAGGTTGCTATGGACAGCTGGAGGGTAAGCTTGAGGCATCCTATATGAATTATATGTATGCTATATTATAGCAGCAGTAGTAGCCACAGCAGTAGTAGTGGTAGTGATAGTAGTAGTAGTAGTAGTAGTAGTAGTAGTGGTAGTGATAGTAGTAGTAGTAGTAGTAGTAGTAGTGGTGGTGGTGGTGGTGGTGGTGGTAGTAGTAGTAGTAGTAGTAGTAGTAGTAGCTGGAGGGTAAGCTTGAGGCATCCTATATGAATTATGAAATGTATGTTATATTATAGCAGCAGTAGTAGTAGTAGTAGTAGTAGTAGTAGCAGCAGCAGCAGCAGCAGCAGCAGCAGTAGTAGTAGTAGTAGTAGTCGTAGTAGTGGTGGTGGTGGTGGTGGTAGTAGTGGCAGTGGTAGAAGTAGTAGTAGTGGTGGTGGTGGTGGTGGTAGTAGTAGTAGTGGTGGTGGTGGTGGTGGTAGTAGTAGGTGGTAGTAGTAGTAGTGGTGGTGGTGGTGGTGGTGGTAGTAGTAGTAGTAGTGGTGGTGGTGGTGGTGGTAGTAGTGGTGGTGGTAGTAGTAGTAGTAGTGGTGGTGGTGGTGGTGGTAGTAGTAGTAGTAGTAGTGGTGGTGGTGGTGGTGGTGTAGTAGTAGTGGTGGTGGTGGTGGTGGTGGTAGTAGTAGTAGTAGTGGTGGTGGTGGTGGTGGTGGTAGTAGTAGTAGCAGTAGAAGTGGTGGTGGTACTAGTAGTAGTCGTAGTAGTGGTGGTGGTAGTAGTTGTTTTAGTAGTAGTACTGCTGGTAGTAATCTGCATGTGATATGAATCTGTAACATATTGAAAATGTGCATATTTAATTAACATTTCCTTGCCCAGTGTGTGGTCGAGCTCCCCTCAACACCAGGATAGTCGGGGGCCAGGACGCTCCTGCAGGAAACTGGCCCTGGCAGGCCAGTCTGCACTTCGTTCTCTCTGGAGTCCTCAGCTCCTTGCTTTGTGGAGGGTCCCTCATCAATGACCAGTGGGTGCTCTCAGCTGCAAGCTGTTTTAGCAGGTAACCACAGCTGCCACTCAGACAGAAGCACAAGGACATGTAAAAAGTACCTAGACTTGTTATATGAAGACAGAAAAATCCCCAACACACATCAATGACCAGTGGGTGCTCTCAGCTGCAAGCTGTTTTAGCAGGTAATCACAGCTGCCACTCAGAGAAAAAGTCAAAACACAAAAGGAAAATCTAAAGAGAGCTTAACTACTTGTTTGTAAGATTATCAAAAACATCTGTGTTACATAAACACAAAAAGGTTAACTAGAGGCTATACTCAAACAAAAGCAAAATGTAAAGAAATCCTAAACATGTTTGTGTGAATGAACACTTTATGGTAAGGGTACATTAATGATCATAAATTCATGCATAAATTAATTAATTCATGCATTACTTCATTCCTTTATTAGATCAGATTTGACTTTGTTGTCATTTAGCAGAGTACAGGTACAGAGCCAATGAAATGCATTAGTTTACATCTTATGAATCATCAGGAATTGATATGAGTTCATAGTTTCTGATTCATGACCTCATGGATGAACAACACATCAACTAAAGCATTAGTTACGGTGGGTAGATCATTCTGATTCATTCTGATTTTCTTAAGCATGATCATCATGATAACATGAATGTAAGGTTAATAGCTTATGAGTTCATCATGTTTGTGACCCCTCAACTAAAGGGTGAACCATAGAGAACTGCACCCTTAAGTTATGTTCAAATCAGAATTTGAGTAGTGATTGTAACATCCTGACTCTATGTCCCCTAAGGGACACCATAGCCCCAGGGCATTCTCACAGTACTCCCGTGAGGTTTGAGTGTGCGATCAGTTGGCGGAATAAACTACCAGTCACCAGTCCCGTATGCGTCTCAGTTATTATAACTTAATAGTGTTAAAGTATTTAGCCAGTGTGCAAATATTACAGTGAAGACCACATTTAAAAAGTGAAGTTGCAGCCCTCAACTGATGTTGATGTTGTCATGTTGTGTTTTGGCCTGATGCGCCACCCTCCACCTATCAGTCAGTAGTGTTTCGGCATTCGGGTTGCCAGCTCTGCCATTCGGTAGGGGGGGCGGATGCACTGTTCTACAGTAATGTGAAAGTGATTTTGCAGTACCAGTTTTGGCCACAATCTTACATATGGTTCCTTTAATAAATCATAGATCATCATGATGTGCCCATCATGCTTAATGCTTAAGTTGTGCTGTTCATGTATGAGGTCATGGATGACAGACTATTAACTCACTCATTCCAGATGATTCATGAGATATTAAGGAATGAAGTCATACATAAATCAAGAATTAATTCATGCATGAATTCATGATTATTCATGTACCCTTACTGTGAAGTGTTACCACTAACTAACCTTAATCTCATCCTCATCACCCATATCAACTAACCTGAATCATATTGTAAACCTTGTCACCCATGTTAACTAACCGTAATCACATTCTAACCTCATCACCCATGTTAACTAATCTTAGTCACATTGTAAACCTTGTCACCTATTTAAACTAACCTGTATCTCATCCTAGGCCTAATTATGTCACTAATTATGTCATTAATTAAGTCACCTTGACCACTGTCAATCAATCAATCAATCAATCAGATTTATTTATATCGCACGTTTAAACATGACTTGCATCAACCAAAGGCCAGGCCATACAAATACACATCATAAAGCAGGCCATACAAATACACATCATAAAGCAGGCCATACAAATACACATCATAAAGCAGGCCATACAAATACACATCATAAAGCAGGCCATACAAATACACATCATAAAGCAGGCCATACAAATACACATCAAATAAAGCAGGCCATACAAATACACATCATAAAGCAGGCCATACAAATACACATCATAAAGCAGGCCATACAAATACACACATCATAAAGCAGGCCATACAAATACACATCATAAAGCAGGCCATACCAATACACATCATAAAGCAGGCCATACCAATACACATCATAAAGCAGGCCATACAAATACACATCATAAAGCAGGCCATACAAATACACATCATAAAGCAGGCCATACAAATACACATCATAAAGCAGGCCATACAAATACACATCATAAAGCAGGCCATACCAATACACATCATAAAGCAGGCCATACAAATACACATCATAAAGCAGGCCATACAAATACACATCATAAAGCAGGCCATACACAACACATCATAAAGCAGGCCATACAAATACACATCATAAAGCAGGCCATACAAATACACATCATAAAGCAGGCCATACCAATACACGAAGGAGACGACAGTACAAGCAGGGCTCCGGTCAAGATGATGGGGAAACGCTAGAGAGAAAAGGTTTGTTCTGAGCTGGGATATAAAAGAGTCAACTGAAGGGGCGAATCTGATGGAGGTAGGGATGCTGTTCCACAGTTTGGGGGTTGCGACAGCACCTGCACGGTCACCTACAGTATTTTATATTACTCTAATTCCACTTCACCTACATAAACTAATCCTATTCACATACCCACACACCCTTTTACTCCACCCCACCCCAGATACACCACCCACCCAAAACACACACCTACCCCCTCTCCACACACAGGCAGACCCCCCCCCCACACCCCATTACACCCCACACACACACCAACACACTCCCATAACACAAAACACACACAGGTACCCTCCCACACTCACCCAAAACACAAAATATACCCCCTCCCCCGCACACAAAATAAACTAATCCTATTCCCGTCCCACACCCCCTCCCCCGCACACAAAATAAACTAATCCTATTCCCAATCCTAATCCCATACCCACACACGCTATTACTCCACCATTACGTCACCCACGAAGCTCCTAGTTTTCACACCAACAGAACAGTCTGAGAGATTGAGAAACATGTTTGAGAGATTCAAGTGAAGATAGAAATCAAACACCTTTGTGTCTAATGACCACATCCCCAATCTACAGTACAAAGGTAACCTAAAGAGCGAAGAGGGAACTCTAGATGACCTAAAGCACGTCTGTATAAAATGAGGACATACAAAAACAAACAAAATGTACTATGAATTATATTTCAAATAAAATGTATTGTATGTTGCATTGTATCACTAGAGATGATAGTTTGTACCATCTAGTGGTGAGGTTGTGGAATTGCAGCCAACTGAGTACTGCCAGAGAATGTCTAATAAGGGGAGAACTGCCACTCTCTGAAAACTTCCGGTTTCTGAACTGGTTGCAGTTCCTGCTGTGGTTCCACATGAGGGTGCTTGTCCACGAGTGCAGAATGAATGGAGGTCTATGGAGCTGTACCCCTCAAAATCCACTTTTCTCAGGATATTTTTTTCAAGTAATTTGAGTATTGCATTCGATAGGGGAGGCAAAGAAAATACACTTGGTTGAGTATTATATTTTTTAAAGTCACTTAATTGCTCTAAAAAGTCTTTCAAACGTGTAAGTAATGTCATTCATTAGCACAATGCTAGCGTGGTATGGGCAACAACGACCCAACGTGTAAGAAAACAAAAGGACATGACTCCCAGATTATTTCACTTTTGATTGATAATCCATATCCATTTTGCTAAAAAAATAAAATAAAATCTGAGGGTTTCAGTCGTTAAATAGGTGAAAACAATAAATTTAGCCATGTAGCTCCATAGGACCCCATGTATTTTGGACTCGCCCGTAAACGGGCTCTGGCACTGCTTTTTGAAATTTGTTAAGAGAAGTACGGTGGCCCTCAAGGGACATGCAAACTCAAAAGGCCAGCTCTAGAGTGTGTGTCGGTTTAGGTTTTCTGAAGCAGAGCTAAAAAGTGACCAGAGTTTCACAAAAGTAAAGTACGTAGCAGATGCTTTAATCCAAAGTGACTCAGTGTTGCAATAGTGTAGCCTGAATACCAGACTCTCTGACTTCGCCGAGTACTGTAGGGAAGAGAAATTGAGCGGAAGTGCGTCGCAGATGCTTTAATCCAAAGTGCTGCAGCTGTGTAGCCTAGAAATCTAGACGCACCCTAGCGGCAGGGCTAGTCTAGCAACTCTCCGTTGGCTTATGAGCTCGAAAAATTAAACTTCTATCAGGCCAATCAAATTGTGTATAGAGTCGTTAGGCTGGCTTAACATAATGATTGATGGCAGAGTTACAACGGTTTGGCTTGAACTCCCTGCTACTTGAAAACAAATAAGATGGATGTTGCTGTTGGCGAACAGTGTGACACGAGTTAAGCTTTTATTAAGTTGGCAAAAGAAGACCTAGGAAATCTTAAACTTAGCTGATGTTGAGTTGTATTCATTGGTTCTTGTCATGCTGTTATAGTGTCCTTGTCCACTAGCGCCTCTTACTGGTGGTAGGTGGTATTGCTGTGCACACCTTGATTTTCAGCCGATACCATTAGATTCTCGTTTCCCAACCTTGGGGTCGGGACCCCATGTACAGTAGGGTCGCCTGAAATTCAAATGGGGTCGCCTGAAATACTGGGTATCTTACAATTGACCAGTACATTATATTTAAATGTACATACATTAAATAAAAAATATTAAAAACTTCATTATATCCAAGTTCAGTAATTAATCGGCTCCTTCATTCAAATTTGGCTACGTAAAAATAAACTTGGACAGCCCGCATAAGATGTTTTATTGATGTAATCATGTTTGATCAACGTTCCAAACGTATTAGCTTGCTAGGACATTTGGGGGAAATCAAAGTAACACTCTCGACTGGGTGTTACAACAGAGATGTTGTGAATGATTGGGGTCGCCAATGTTTTGTGACATCACAATAGGGTCACCTGCCAAAAAAGGTTGGGAGCCCCTGCATTAGATATTGTGGTTTTGCTGCAATGAAACGATTTTGTTCATAACAAGTTTGAAGGTGTAGTTAACTGTTGCTGACCCTGTTGTATGTATGTCTGCCCTTTTTTTCCACTGGTTTTGTCTCCATGTCAGTGTATCATCAAGTGATCTCGAGATGTATCTGGGCCGGCAGAACCAGGAGGGCAGTAACCCGAACGAAGTGAAAAGGACGGTGAGCCGGATCATCACTCATCCCAGTTTCAACCCTGTCACTCGTGACAACGACATCGCTCTGCTTCGTCTGAGTGCCCCAGTCACCTTCACCAACTTCATCAGCCCTGTGTGTCTGGCTGCCAGTGGGAGTGTTTTCCTCAACGGGGTTGACAGCTGGGTCACTGGTTGGGGAGACACTGCAGAGGGAGGTAAACAATAGACCATGTTTACTCTGAATGATTTCGGACTTTGACGCAATCGGATAACACTACAACCAATGTGTACTGTCCTCCAACGTTGCAACGCTGTCTTCATCAGTTTAGCTGGTTCTCTGGAATGTTGGGGTAAAAGTAATTCCATTGTGCTCTCGTGAGAACTCTGGATTTCCAGGGTAATTAAAGTGGCCCTTTATTTGTAAAACAGACCCTTCATTTTACCTTAAAATGCCATTTAAGGCGTGAGTGAGTGGTTTGTTGTGAATAAGGGAGTTTCCTCCTTAATTGACCTTAATCTATGCACTTTTCTAATTAAAAAACTACTTAATTAAAGAAGGGTTTTAAGGTCAAATGTAAGGCATTTATAAGGGGTGAAATTAAGGGGTTTTGTTTTGTTGTAAATATAACTAAAGCACCAGTGAATGTCTGCATTAATTTAAGACAATAATCTGACAGGCAGGCAGGCAGACACACACTGTAAAGTCACATGACTTGAAATCTTATTGGTTTTTCAGTGTGTGGTAAAACAACGCCCCCTTCTGGTGACACTCTGAAAACACACTTGTTCTCAGGGTTAGGGTTTAAAGGGACACCAGGCAACGTTTTCGTGTTAATTACTCATCTTCGTAAGTCGGTATATGGTTAAATGACTCATTACAGGGCGAATGAAGACTCTCTCGCCCGCCCCTACTGCCTGTAGGAAGTATATCCCGCTTGCAAGTTCAGTGTATGGTATCCGGCCGAACGAAGCAGGATCAGTTTACATCCTGCATCCACAGCACAGAGGCAGGCTAACGAAAACGCTGGCGATTGTTGCAAGCGTGTGTATAATGGCAGAGCGTGAAAGCTATTTTGAAAACCCTTGATGGAAGATGCAAAGAAAAGGAAAAGCTTCAGACCGGCGGTTTGGTAACAAGATTCAAATGAAGAACCTTAGTAGTCTTTCTGCACATATCCTTCCTGTATTACTGCCCATTCACTTGAATAGTAAAATAGCTGCCCGATAACAAAGTGCATTGCAAGATGGCCACCGAGTGGGGACTAAAAGGACTTTAGTAATAGTTACCAGCTACCAGTCTTCTTGAGTGTGTTGTTGGTTATAGTTACCAGCTACCAGTCTTCTTGAGTGTGTTGTTGGTTACCAGCTACCAGTCTTCTTGAGTGTGTTGTTGGTTATAGCCAGCTACCAGTCTTCTTGAGTGTGTGTTGGTTGGTTATTGAGTTGTTGTTGGTTTACCAGCTACCAGTCTTCTTGAGTGTGTTGTTGGTTACCAGCTACCAGTCTTCTTGAGTGTGTTGTTGGTAATAGTTACCAGCTACCAGTCTTCTTGAGTGTGTTGTTGGTTACCAGCTACCAGTCTTCTTGAGTGTGTTGTTGGTAATAGTTACCAGCTACCAGTCTTCTTGAGTGTGTTGTTGGTAATAGTTACCAGCTACCAGTCTTCTTGAGTGTGTTGTTGGTTACCAGCTACCAGTCTTCTTGAGTGTGTTGTTGGTAATAGTTACCAGCTACCAGTCTTCTTGAGTGTGTTGTTGGTTACCAGCTACCAGTCTTCTTGAATGTGTTGTGCTGAGTAACTTTCCTTCTCCCAGTCTTGAGTGTGTTGTAGAAAGGTAACATTCCCTCTTAAAGGCTTCAGTGTTTTAAAGTCACGTTTGAACTGTGGGTAATTCCCTTTGGTGACGCAGACTCACGGAAAGGGCTTCAATATGTTTGCTTAAGCTAGACTAGAGCGTATGGGAGAAGTGTGTGTTTGGCAGTGGCTGTCCGTGGTCTGGAGTGCCTGGAAGCCGGATGCTCGCTGATAGGCGATGACGCTTGCACCCCTAATGTAGGAGGATGAGTAACAGGGCAGTGGTGACATGGAGGAGTAGGGGGAGGATACCCTGCGGCGACAGTGGGTGAGTTAAATGCTGTCAATTATCCCGAAGGCTCCTCCCGAACTTTGTTTAGGAAACATCATTAAGTGTGTACTCAAACCCTCACACCCTTTGAAATTCGACATTGGGACAGCCCTAAGCCCTTACAAATTTTTCAAATTACGCGCACCAAAGTCTGTGGGTCCGGACTTTGGCATTGGCCCATAGTAGTCTAATGTAACATTTCCTCTCACAGCCTTGAGTGTGTTATAATTGGGTGACGTTGCCTCTCCTAGCCTTGAGTGTGTCGTAGTCTAATGTAACATTCCGTCTCAGTGTTGAATGTGTCGTAGTCTAATGTAACGTTCCCTCTCAGTGTTGAATGTGTGGTAGTCTAATGTAGCGTTCCCTCTCAGTGTTGAATGTGTAGGTCTAATGTAGCGTTCCCTCAGTGTTGAATGTGTGGTAGTCTAATGTAACGTTCCTCTCAGTGTTGAATGTGTTGTAGTTGGTGGCGTTCTCTTTCCCAGTCTTGGATTATGCTGCCTCCTTTTTCTCCCCAGAACCCTTCCATCTCCTGGCACTTTAAAGGAAGTGGAGGTGGCTGTGACTGAGAACACCCAGTGCCAGTCTTTGTATGAAGCCGTGCCATTCACAGTCACAGACAACATGATCTGTGCTGGCAAACTTGCAGGAGGCAAAGACTCGTGTAAGGTAAGACAAATGTTCATCTTATTGTCAAATAAACGAGTGTGATACTCAGTGAAATGAGTAAACAAAGGAAAGAATGTACAAATACAAGAATTAATTTCATTAGAACAAAGAACAAAACTTCCTGTTTGCTAGATCATGGTGTCCTGTGATGACCATAGTGTTAATTTAAACCTTCTTTGATAAGCAATGATAAAGTGATTTTCTATCTTTCCCTTTCAGTTAAAGGCACCCTTACCAGTCATTTGACCTTAACATTACGTTTCCAAAATCATTTGATGGCACATAACTTCACAACATGATGAACGCCACTGCCATTGTCTGAGCAGCCCTCTGTAGACAATTACCGACCTAGCAACTTTTCTAGTTACCCCGAAATGGAAACACAAAAGAGCTGCTATGCTACAGGATTTCTGAGAGCTTTTTCTTCAGACTGCTGTTGGTGCTTTTGGTCTATATTATATCGGCAAAAGACGCATATTTAGTTTGTTTATTATTGCACTTCTCAACCAGAGGGGGACCCCGATAGCAAACTTGTTAAGGGTGCCTTTAAGTAATCAGAAGTGCTCAAACTTCTTAAGGGTTCCTTTAAGTAAACAGAACTGTTTAAACATGTTAAGGGAGCCTTTCAGTAAACAGAAGTGCTCAAACTTGTTAAGGGTGCCTTTAAGTAAACAGAAGTGCTCAAACATATTAAGGGTGCCTTTAAGTAAACCGAACTGTTCAAACATGTTATGGGTGCCTTTAAGTAAACCGAAGTGCTCAAACATGTTAAGGGTGCCTTTAAGTAAACAGAAGTGCTCAAACTTCTTAAGGGTGCCTTTAAGTAAACAGAAGTGCTCAAACATGTTAAGGGTGCCTTTAAGTAAACAGAAGTGCTCAAACATGTTAAGGGTGCCTTTAAGTAAAGATAAGTGTTTAAACTTTCATGCTGACTTGTCATGGGGACGTTTGACTTGTGTTTTCAGGGAGACTCAGGAGGTCCACTGGTGAGCAAACAGGACTCTGTGTGGGTCCAGTCTGGTATTGTTTCTTTAGAAGGTTGTGCTCAACCCAATCCTACTGGAGTCTACACCAGGGTGTCCCGTTATGAGAGCTGGATCAACTCTGAGATCAGCACTAATCAACCAGGCTTCGTCCTGTTCACTGTCAATTCCACTGTTCCCTCTCCTAGTGCATCTAAAGCCCCAGAGCCCACCAGTACGTCTATACCTCATGGTACGTTATGTGTGTGTGTGTGTGTGTGTGTGAGTGTTCATGTCTCATGGTACGTTGTGTTTGTTTGTGTGTGTGAGTGTTTATGTCTCATGGTACGTTATGTGTGTGTGTGTGAGTGTTTATGTCTCATGGTACGTTGTGTGTGTTTGTGTGAGTGTGTGTGCACCAGTACGCCTATGCCTCATGGTACTTAGTGTGGATTTTGTGCGTGTCTGTTGTGCGTTTTGTGCGATTAACTTTTCATGGAGTAGAGCAAATGCGCACCTACGGAGCAGAACAATATACTCTGGGTCTCTAAAGACTGGTTGGCAGCATCACCAAATGCAATGTGGGGTAGTCCTCTCCCTGCAACTGCTCGGATGCTTTCTTGAAGGGTTCCAAAAAATCTATCACGGACGTGAGCGTGTTTTGATAGACCCCTTCCATGCGCTCAGACTGTCCCCTGCTTTGAAGTGACTCGTAAATTCCCTTATATTGCTTACTCACGGATTTCAGCATGTCTATTTTACTATTCCAGCGAGTCTCACATTCTTGAACTAAGGCATATGGTAGAGTTGTGGTCGCACTGGCCTTTTTCAGATATTTCACAATGACCTTACACGCGTCCATTATCTCTGTGACTTCTTTGATGTCAGATCCACTGCAATATGTTTCAGGACTGTGTTCAGGACTGTGATTTTATTTTGCGGTGTATGTGCTGTGTTGTCTCACCTCAGCTACTTAAAGCAACAGAATACAATTCTTTCACCTTAAAACAATGGCTTCAAACTCATTTCGATCACATGTGGCCTTATAAAAGGCATAATTATGTCTCTGTCAACAGCGATGTGCATCTGGAATGCCTATGTTGCTTTGCTATGTTCTGACCACTGACACAAACACAAGGATGCCATTGTTGTACTATGTAGCTTTGCTATGTTCTGACCACTGACACAAACACATGGATGCCATTGTTGTACTATGTAGCTTTGCTATGTTCTGACCACTGACACAAACACAAGGATGCCATTGTTGTACTATGTAGCTTTGCTATGTTCTGACCACTGACACAAACACATGGATGCCATTGTTGTACTATGTAGTTTTGATATGTTCTGACCACTGACACAAACACATGGATGCCATTGTTGTACTATGTAGTTTTGCTATGTTCTGACCACTGACACAAACACATGGATGCCATTGTTGTACTATGTAGTTTTGCTATGTTCTGACCACTGACACAAACACATGGATGCCATTGTTGTACTATGTAGCTTTATGTTCTGACCACTGACACAAACACATGGATGGCATTGTTGTACTATGTAGCTTTATGTTCTGACCACTGACACAAACACATGGATGGCATTGTTGTACTAGGTAGCTTTGTCGTGTTGTTGTGACCACTGACACATGAATGCTATTGTGGTTTCTGTCATCCAGGACGTTACTGCCGCCCCCGCCCAATTGACAACATTGCGATTCCCATGGTGACGGTTGTAGCCAAAGTGAACAAACCCTCGGGCCACATTGACTTTGATCAGCTGAAACAACTCATTACCAGAGAGGTACATCTGAACCTGCAGTCACATCCGAACCTGCAGCTTACACACCACGAACATACACACACATCCGAACCTGCAGCTTACACACCACACACATCCGAACCTGCAGCTTACACACCACACACATACACACACATCCGAACCTGCAGCTTACACACCACACACATACACACACACACACACATCCGAACCTGCAGCTTACACACCACACACATACACACACACAACTAATTGTAGTCGGGTTCGGTCCGGGTTCGGACACATGGGGGCGATATGCACTGGAAGCTTTACATTTAATTCCTTATTATGTTGGGTAAATCAACAGGTCCTGTTTTACATGATGCAAACGCTTGTTTTTGAGAATAAAGTAAAATGTAAAAAGACCTAATAGCTTTCTTCCTGTGTGTAAGATTTGTTTATCGTGATTAATGCATTTCAGGCATGCAGCCTGAAATGCATCACCGCCGCTGTCACGACTACATAAACAAATGGTTATGCACATATGCACATAAGCACAGTCTTGGGTAACTAAAAAAAAAGTTGTTAGCCTATCAGGAGATTTTAAGATTATTTTATAAAGCATACTGTGGTAAAGACATAGGCTACCGGTAGGCTATAAGGTCGCCTCCTCGCTCAACTGGATGTGGATTTCCTCAAGTTGCCCCAATTAACGCCGATGCTGCATATGGATCAGTGACAGAGGCACTGTAGTTTCAAACGACTGTTGCAGTTCATTTTAAGACTTTTTAGGTCAATGGTAAGACAAGAATTTATTTAGGCTATGCTTGCTTGGGCCTCTTGTGTTAATGTGCGCTGTAAAAATGACCTGCGCGGCGTGCACGCCATCTGATTCTGTAGACAATTGTTGTGTATTGTTCCGCTTAATGGGCTAAAAAAGACAGGCTATCCACAAACGCGGAACGTTTAATCACTTCAGCATGGGAATAACTGAGGCATCATCTGGCGCCGGGCTCGGTCGGGTTCGACATAAAAATGAAAATGCCTGTCGGGTTCGGTCGGGTTCGACGCAACTCTGTCGGACGCCGGCGGGTTCGACAGAAATTTGGCGTCCATCCGGCACTTCTGGTCATTACACATAATATCAATAATATCTGAACCTGCAGTCACGAACCTGCAGCTTACACACCACACAATAACAACAACAATAACAACACACACATGCTTCCGAACTCTGTAGTCACGCTCCAAAACCTTTTCCGTAAAGTAAGCACACCACACACACAACACACACATCCGAACCTGCAGCTTACACCCCACACACACACAACACACACACACACACATCTGAACCTGCAGTCACATCCGAACCTGCAACTTACACACAACACACACACACACACACACACATCCAAACCTGACTCCCCCTTTATCTCACTATGCACACATCTTCATACAACACACAGTACATGTTACACACCCCACACACATACACAAATACCTTAGCATGTGCTTACACACCACCAATAATAGCATTATTGCTAATAATAATTACACACCTTAGCATGCTTACACACCACACACATACACACACACACACCTTAGCATGCTTACACACCACACACATACATACAACACACACACACCTTAGCATGCTTACACACCACACACATACATACAACACACACACACACCTTAGCATGCTTACACACCACACACATACATACAACACACACACATTAGCATGCTTACACACCACACACATACATACAACACACACACACCTTAGCATGCTTACACACCACACACGCACATACAACACACACACACACACACACCTTAGCATGCTTACACACCACATACATACATACACCACACACACACATACAACACACACACCTTAGCTTGCTTACACACCACACACATTCATACAACACACACACCTTAGCATGCTTACACACCACACACATACATACAACACACACACCTTAGCATGCTTACACACCACACACATACATACAACACACACACACACACCTTAGCATGCTTACACACCACATACATACATACACACCACACACACATACAACACACACACCTTAGCATGCTTACACACCACACACATACATACAACACACACCACACACATACATACAACACACACACCTTAGCATGCTTACACACCACACACATACATACAACACACACACCTTAGCATGCTTACACACCACACACATACATACAACACACACACCTTAGCATGCTTACACACCACACACATACATACAACACACACACACACCTTAGCATGCTTACACACCACACACATACATACAACACACACACACCTTAGCATGCTTACACACCACACACATACATACAACACACACACACACACCTTAGCATGCTTACACACCACATACATACAACACACACCACACACATGCATACACAACACACACACACCTTAGCATGCTTACACACCACACACACATACACATAAATGCTTACACACCACACACATACACACACACACACACCTTAGCATGCTTACACACCACACACATAATATTGCAACACACACTACACACCTTAGCATGTGCTTACACGCCACACAATATTACATTATTGCCAACAATAATAATAATAATCTTAGCATGCTTTTTACACAATTGAATAATATACATATCACAATAATAATACATAGCACATCTTTCAGCATAATTCACAATTTTAGCATGCGACAGTTATTAATACCCACACATACATACAACACACACACACACCTTAGTACACTGAATACAATCTCACACCTTAGCATGCGACAGCTTACACGCCACACACATACATACAACACACACACCTTAGCATGCTTACACACACACATACATACAACACACACACACCTTAGCATGTGACAGCCATCTTTTAGACCCCTAACACACACACACACACACACCTCTTCTCCACAATCCTCCACTCATTGTTTGCATATTCATTCTTTTGTGAATTGCGACCTGGGGGCAGCCGTGGCCTACTGTTTAGCGTTTTCGGACTTGAAACCGGATGGTTGCCGGTTCGAGCCCCGACCAGTAGGCACAGCTGAAGTGCCCTTGAGCAAGGCACCTCACTGCCCCCCAAGCGCCGCTGTTGTTGCAGGCAGCTCACTGCGCCGGGATTAGTGTGTGCTTCACCTCACTGTGTGCTGAGTATGTTTCACTAATTCACAGATTGAGATAAATGCAGAGACCAAATTTCCCTCACAGGATCAAAAGAGTATATATACTTATACACTATACCTCTCATCCCACATACAGTGCTTCTAATGACATTTAAAAGGACTAACTGTCGTGTGTTGCATATGTATCAACATATTTATCTATTTATTTTACTCTAACCAAGCATCTGTGAGCCTCAAACATACATTATATCTGAATAGTTGAATCTTTGGAATTGGCTCACTGCCAACTATCAACTGAGATTGTGCTCCTTTTTCACCCAGATTGACAAATCCTCAAAGGTACATTATGCAGATCCATTATATCAGAAAACAAACTTTCTCCAAATTTCTCAGAGGTAAGTGTTGCACAGTTCAGAGGTAGTGTGTGTGTGTGTGTCGTAAAAACAGCAGTTGCTGGCCCTTTCATTCAAAAAATGTAAAATGATTTTTTTAAATACTTAAACGCAAAATAACATTTGATATATGAACCTTACATTTTTCAGTAGCCAAATGTGTGCATATTTGAACAAAATCTGGTTTGGTTCTTACCGGGGCTTTTACTGCCTGAAATATTAATTTCAATTTCAATTTAATTTCACTTATAGATCGCCAAAACATTACACATGTCTCATGGCGCTTTACAGAGTGTTAGACAATCAGAGAAAAGAAAAGAAGGCCCATGGGTAACAGGGTAACCGGGGTAACAGGGGCGAGGAGGAAAAACTCCCTAGAGTTGGAGATACATATAGGAAGAAACCTCGAGCAGATCCACGACTCAAGGGCCTGACCCATCTGCCTAGGGTCAGTTACAGAACAGTATAGTCTGTATACATGATAAATGCATAAGTTAGTCTGATGTAGAGAATAGAACATGGTGTTTAAAGCCACCTGAGGTGTATGTTACAACAGATGGTTACATATCCGGGATGATAATGCATGAATCCTATTTAGTGTCAGAAAGTTCAAATAGTCCAGTGTAGGAAGTGGAATTGTCTAGGGGGATTAGGAGTTGTCATAGGGCAAGTGGGTGGCTAGGCTGTACGGGCCAGGAAATATCCAAATTTGTTTACCACACTCGACGGTTAGTGCCTGGTGGGTCGTCTATTACCTTTCTCGCAGCACATCAACCGTTAGACTGAGAATTCTTGTCGCAAATCAAAATTCCACTGGAGCTCCAAGCGGATTTGTACATGCAGCCTTATAACACTGTTTACAGCTCTTTGAGTCACGGTAAAATGGCATTTTTGGTACATACCTAATTTAAATACACTTATGGTGTGGGTGCTTGCGTTTCTTTAGGAATCCGCCATCTTGGTTTGTATAGAAATGAATATTAAGTGACACATACATGTAAGAGGTCGGAAATATGGGACGGTCGGTAATAGGTGACGTTCCGATACATTTGAAGTGTTCTTCTCAGAAGTGTTCTTCTCTGGTATTTCTCAGAAAGAAATACCAGCATTCTATCATCATCCCCTCCAAACTGATCACCAAACTCCGTGAACTGGGCATCAATACCTTCCTCTGTAACTGGATTCTGGACTTCCTAGCCAACAGATCTCATTCTGTTTAGGTTAAATAACCACACCTTCTCAACCAACACCCTGAACACTGGCGTGCCACAGGGATGTGTGCTGTGTGCTCTCCTTTACTCCCTCTTCACTGATGACTGCACACCTGTACATGGCTGTAAGACCACTGTCAAGTTTGCAGATGACACTATACTGCAAAAAGTGAAATCTCACAAAGTGTTACAATCTTATATTAAGATACAAAATCTAGTTAGTATTGTTTTTAGTAGAAGGATACTTACTTTGAGCTTTCATGTAAGATTATTTGACTTAAAATAAGTCAAAATCTTCTTAAATGAAGACATAAAAAATAAGCAATTTTATCTTCCAATGGATTAAGAAAATATATATTAAAATGTAAGATATAAGACAATTTGTCTTAAAAGGCATTACAGGTCTCTCCGCATCCGAACCAGCAGGTTCAGAGGAAACTTCTTCCCTGCGGCTGTCACCCTATTTAATTCTAGCTTTGCATACCGATGACAATCAACAAACTAAACTCCATTTCCTTATGCTATAGCAGGGGTCACCATATGGCGGACCGCAGTCCGAGTCCAGACCCTGACGTGATCCTATCCGGACCCGGACCATAATAGCCTAATTTAGATTTTCACGTAAGATTTCAAAGCTGCGCTAAATGTGTCGTTGGTTAGGATAACAGCATTTACTTCAGGAGCTTCAGGAACCATCATTTCGCTTGCTGCTACTCAGCCAGTGAAATCTGTGTATTATGATAAAGTCGAGTCAGTGAGTAAAGTAGCCTACTATGGGGAAAAGACTGATAGCCTGAAATGAGCGAGGAGAGGAGACGAGACAGTCAATATAATAGTATATATTTATATAACAATACGGGGGCAATACCACGCAAAACTGTCACGTCCGTAACGCCAACTAAATATGGATGTGACAGTTTTGTGCGGAATTGCCCTGGACCTCTTCTACATATTCTGAGACAGGCGATTTTTAAAAGCGCCAATTTGAAGCACCTCTACTAGACAAAGTATATATTTTGAGCAAGCATAGGGTAGGCTAGGCCCATTCAACAGTGAACTGAGACCACAGAATATTTTATGAAATATTTTAAGAAGGCAATATGATTGATCCACCTCAATCTAGTTAAGCCTACATGCATTCACTGCCAACAACGTAATGTTCCTGGGTTTCCAGGATTTCGGGTCAACATAAAAAAAAACTAAAGAAAAAAAATTAAACTGGCTGATTAATGGGTTCAAGGAACCAGATGTGGAATATCCATCCTTGTCTCAGCTCAAATTTTATTTTAAGTTCACGTTAAGATCTTAAAAGTAGCCAGTGTTCCACTTCTCTTTACTCTTATCGTGCCTTATAACTCTTAATGTTGCTTTTTAGGCTACTTATTTTATTTCACATTAAACATTAGGCCTAGGCCTACAACTAGGCTCCATCCATCCATCCTAATATATAGTTATGATGCTCCGGACCTTTGCTTGAGGAAATTTTCCGTATTCACCTCACTGAAGATTAATTGAATACCCCTGTGCTATAGTCTCACAACATTGACATGGAGGTAGGAACTAGAATTCCCATAATACATCACTCCAAAGTCACCATCATGGAGGTATTACAAAGACCCATAGAGAGTGGGGAAGTACTGTCCTATTCATTGTAATATCCAATGCTACAGACTAGCTACTTCAGCCAAAAATGTACTTAATTGGCTGAGCTGCCATCTTTAAAAACATGGGTTACCATAGTTGCTTTCGCTTTCAGCCACATTTTCACAAACAATCCAATTAGGTGCCAAAAATGGCACACATATTATTCACATGAATTTACTTTGATTTCACAAATAGTATTTCCCTCAGAATGCAGTGATTTCTCTCTCAAAGCAAACTGAAGTCTCTAAAACTGGCGTTCTCTCTCTCTCCCCCTCTCTCTCTCTCTCTTCCTCTCTCTCTCTCCCTCTCTCCTTCTCTCTATAATTTTGTATTTTAGTATATTTAGCATATTCTTTATCTTTTACTGTCCTTACTGCTTAGTTGTGCTTTTATATTATATACTGTAATTACTCTTTCTGCTGTTAAAGAATGTGTTTATGTTGTATGTATGCTGCTGCTGAGACCTTGAATTTCCCCTGGGGATCAATAAAGTATCTATCTATCTATCTATCTATCTATCCGCCTCAGAGAGCATATGAAGTCTCTAAAACCGGTGTTCTCTCTCTCTCCCCCTCTCTTTCTCTCTCTATCAGCAATGCCTCAGAGAGCAGATTGGAGGTGGAAGTCCGTCAGTGGTTCCAGCTGCCTGCAAATGGGGGCCTTCTTTGTTTCCCTGGCAACAGCACTGTCATGAATGTTGTGAGACAAAAACTCACATCACAGTTTGCCCAAGTTTCTATCATCAATGTCACAGGTGGCCAAACATATACACACACACACATACATTTTCACATACTAATATTCAGAGAGAAACACACACTCACACACTGAGCCTTGCATGGCAGCCTCCGCCATCGGTGTGTGTGTGTGAATGGGTGAATGTGAGGCATGATGATATAAGGAGCCAGAAAACAGTGCTATGTACATGTAGTCCATTTACCATTTAAAGTAAGAATCATTAAATGCAGTATAATAATTTGTTTGTTCAGGGCTATATACATGCAGTCCATTTACCATTTAAAGTAAGAAGCATTAAATGCAGTATAATAATTTGTTTGTTCAGGGCTATATACATGCAGTCCATTTACCATTTAAAGTAAGAAACATTAAATGCAGTAGTCAAATGTCCCTGAATAAACAAACTGTATTTATTTTCTGTATTTAACTGTATGGATGTTTAATGCTTCTTACTTTGAATGGTAAATGGACTGCATGTATGAATAAACAAATGATTATGAGCCCACAGGGCTCTTTTGCAGCAAAGCCCTGATGACAAACAGTCCAAAGAAAACAGAGTACAAAAAATACAAAATTGAAATCAAGAAGAACACAATAAAAGGACACAGAAGAATAATAAAGACATTAAACAGACAAAAGCATGTTAGTTAAAAACAGGAGCACTGTACCAGAGTCAGTTTAAGACTTGCAGTTTGTTCCATTTATAAGATGCAAAAAAAAAAAACTGAAAGCAGATTTCCCAAAGTCAGATCTGACACATCTTGTGTAGTGTTGTTGATTGGCCGCTGTGGGACCTCTCCTGTGGACCTCTCCTAGGTCTATCTGAAAAGAACAAATAGAAATCTCAGCTATATCTATGCATGATGTATAATTAACATAGGCTACACCTACATACATAGCGTGTAAACGAAACATTAGCAAGACCTTGTGACCACTGACTCCATGCCATCCTTGCCATCCTCAGATAGTCTCTGTGTTGTGGTGACTTTCGAAACCGACATTCAGTTTGAGGAGAAACTCAGGAACCACACCAGCGAAGAGTTCAAGACACTGGAAAGGCGCATTGTTAGAGTGGCAAGTTGCATGCTCTTTCTAAAATATTTTTTTATTATAATATTTGAGAAATGTAAATCTTATTGTTATTACTGACACAATGTTTCAGATTAATGATATTTCCAGCACCAAATATGGAATACGCTATAAAAGAACTATTGTCATTGGATTCAGGTGAGATGGTTATTATTTCCATTCTACAACCATTCTATTAAGATTGCATTTCACAACATGTCCAAGTAGTTATATAGAGGCCGTGGGAGCGTAGCTGGGCTAGCGTGCATTAGTTATATAGAGGCAGTGGGAGCGTAGCTGGGCTAGCGTGCAGTAGTTATATAGAGGCAGTGGGAGAGTGGTGGTTAAGGAGCTGGGCTAGCGTGCAGTAGTTATATAGAGGCCGTGGGAGAGTGGTGGTTAAGGAGCTGGGCTAGCGCGCAGTAGTTATATAGAGGCCGGGGAGAGGGCTAGGTGGTTAAGGAGCTGGGCCAGCTGGGCTAGCGTGCAGTAGTTATATAGAGGCAGTGGGAGGTTAAGGCTGGGCTAGGCTATGCAGTAGTTATATAGAGGCAGTGGGAGAGTGGTGGTTAAGGAGCTGGGCTAGCGCGCAGTAGTTATATAGAGGCCGTGGGAGCGTAGCTGGGCTAGCGTGCAGTAGTTATATAGAGGCAGTGGGAGCGTAGCTGGGCTAGCGTGCAGTAGTTATATAGAGGCAGTGGGAGAGTGGTGGTTAAGGAGCTGTATAATAGTGTTGTTAGATATAAGTTAACTTTTAAAATCTCCTGCATTAGCAGCTTTCAACACTATGGTAGTGTATACTTAATGTAAGAGACATATGCCAACCTTGTATTGTGTACTTGATGCAAGAAGCATTATAAATGCATCTTGTGTAGTGCAAAAGTACAGAAGTAATGGACAACAGAATGTCCATTGTGATGTAAGGTATTCATGTGTCTCTAACGCTTTAGGCCACGGCGAACAAGCAGAAGGACTAAACGAAATGTCGCCATGGAGACAGAGGTGGAGCTCCAGGAAGAGTTTGACTCTGTTTCCACTTCCTCCTCGACCTCAGACTCCTCCTCTCATTTCCTGCGGTCCAGTGACGTCATTGAAACACTGAAGACGGCTGCTGCTAATACAAGTTTAGGCTTCACTATGGATGTAGAATCCATTGACATCAAAAAAGGTAACACGTCTGTGTACACACACATACACGCACACACACAAAAAAATGTTTGCTTTCTAAAGCAGATTATTTGTGATTCAGGCTCTTTTGTGAACCTTGAATCATAACACATTGGTGGTCGATGAATATTAAGCCTGTGCAAGCTCATCACAAAAGTTTTTTGAATGGTATCAAAATGAAATGTAAATGTTAAATTAGGCTCGCCCAATTCATTGCTAGCAGCAGATAACCAACATCTGAGAAATACTTCATAGTGCTTTTTTTAAGTGACAGACACACAGACATACAAGGATCTATCGATCTAATGTGTAGACACACACACGCGTGTGCGCGCGCGCACATACACGTACGTACGCAGAACGCACGCTGTGCGAATCCTAAAGCTGATGACGTGCAGTCTGCAATGCCTCTTAAAAAGTCTCAGTCTAAGTTCCAGAGCACTTGAGAATTCCTACCGATGCACCATTGAGAGCGTTCTTTCTTTTTTGCATCACAGTGTGGTACGGGAGCACAACCTCCCATGACTGTAAACAATTGCAAAGAGTTGTCAAGTCAGCAGCCAGGATTATTGACACTAACGTACCTGATCTCCACAACATTTACACTTCCCGCTGCAAGAGAAAAGCTGATTGCATTATTAAAGACCCCAATCATCCCGCTCATGCTCTGTTCTCTCCCCTACCATCCGGGAGACGTTGCCGGAACATTAAATCCAGCACCACCCGTCTCAGGAATAGTTTTTTTCCACAGGCGGTCAGATTGTTGACTTTTGTCTGTTGTATGTTTCCCTGTCTGTTATACTGCATGTGAGTGATAGAGCAAAATGCATTTCATTGTATTGTAGGGCTTACTATACATATGACAATAAACCGAACTTGACTTGACTTCAGGCGTCAGTTAGGGGCAGCCGTGTCTACTGGTTAGCGCTTCGAACTTGTAAACGGAAGGTTGCCGGTTCTTACCAGTAGGAACGGCTGTAGTGCCCTTGAGCAAGGCACCTAACCCCTCACTGCTCCCCGAGGCAGCTTCACCAAAGCACACCAAATTTCCCTCACGGGATCAAAAGAGTATATATACTTATACTTATACACACACACACACCCATTTAATATATTTTTCTGTTTCTGCTTTAAGTGACTGTCCCTTCCAGAGCGGTGCCCTGCATGCAGAACACCATCGGACCCATGGGTCTGACTGGGATCTCTCTGCTCATCTCATGGACCTGGTTGGCATGCTGACCTGTCAATCAATCCATCATCCAATCCTGTGTTAGATTTGGAGACACAGCTGCAGCTTCCCTTCTTCTCAGTAGCACTACTTCAAGTTCTCGGTTTCCATACGTCCTCTCTCGCCAGGCTAGTGGCTAACATTAGCAATACTGTCACCCCATTAGCCACCACCACACACACCCACGCACCATTTCATTACCCTCCCTTCCCCCCAAACATCCCATTAGCCAGCCCCCCAACACACACAAACAGCCCCCCATACACACACACACACACACACACACACAATATACCTTTCTCATTACTACTATTAATTTAAGAATTACTTAAGACTTGGGCATCCATAGCCTGCTGGTTAGGGAATCGGACTTGTGAACGAAAGAAAAGGAAGGGAAATGTGGGTGGGGGGAGTGATGGTGAACAGCGCTCTTCCACGTCCACGTCCACACATGTGGTGCCCCATTACCCCAACTGCCCCCTCGAGCAAGGCACCTCACCCCCAACTGCTCCCCTCGAGCAAGGCACCTCACCCCCAACTACTCCCCTCGACCAAGGCACCTCACCCCCAACTACTCCCCTCGAGCAAGACACCTAACCCCCAACTGCTCACCTCACCCCCAACTACTCCCCTTGACCAAGGCACCTCACCCCCAACTGCTCCCCTCGACCAAGGCACCTCACCCCCCCTCGAGCAAGACACCTAACCCCCAACTGCTCCCCTCGAGCAAGGCACCTCACCCCCAACTACTCCCCTTGACCAAGGCACCTCACCCCCAACTACTCCCCTTGACCAAGGCACCTCACCCCCAACTACTCCCCTCGAGCAAGACACCTAACCCCCAACTACTCCCCTTGACCAAGGCACCTCACCCCCAACTGCTCCCCTCGAGCAAGACACCTAACCCCCAACTACTCCCCTTGACCAAGGCACCTCACCCCCAACTGCTCCCCTTGACCAAGGCACCTCACCCCCAACTACTCCCCTCGAGCAAGGCACCTCACCCCCCTCGAGCAAGACACCTAACCCCCAACTGCTCCCCTCGAGCAAGGCACCTCACCCCCCCCGAGCAAGACACCTAACCCCCAACTGCCCCCCTTGACCAAGGCACCTCACCCCCAACTACTCCCCTTGACCAAGGCACCTCACCCCCAACTACTCCCCTTGACCAAGGCACCTCACCCTCAACTGCTCCCCTTGACCAAGGCACCTCACCCCCAACTAATCCCCTCGAGCAAGGCACCTCACCCCCCTCGAGCAAGACACCTAACCCCCAACTGCTCCCCTCGAGCAAGGCACCTCACCCCCCCTCGAGCAAGACAGCTAACCCCCAACTGCTCCCCTCGAGCAAGGCACCTCACCCCCCCTCGAGCAAGACACCTAACCCCCAACTGCTCCCCTCGAGCAAGACATCGAGCAAGACACCTCACCCCCAACTGCTCCCCTCGAGCAAGACACCTCACCCCCAACTGCTCACCTCACCCCCAACGGCCCGTGACGTATTTCAAAATAATAATGTAATCCGGCCCTTGAGACTTTTTAATTGCGACAAACAACGATACTGATTAAAATAGACGATAGTTCCAAGTACGGTGACAAATCTCATTTGTACTCTGCTCCACTATGTGCTAGACATCCAGAGCTTCATTCAAACCCAAAATCGCTGCGCAAAGTTTTCAGGAAAATACTTGTATTACACGCGAGAAACACAAAGACGTGCATTTGTAATGACGCGGAAGCGATGCAGTAGTGTTAATTTTGTCACCTATTTTTAATTTAGTCTTAGTCTTAGTCTTGTGACGAAATGTCCTTTTTAGTCTTTGTCATATTTAGTCATTCAAATATCATTTTTGTTAGTCAAGTTTTTAGTTTTGCTAAAAGTCTCGTCATTTTAGTCTAGTTTTAGTCATAAGAAAACTAAAGGTATCTTAGTCTTAGTCAGTTTTAGTCAACACATTTTTAGTCTTTTTTTTATAACAAATTATTTCTGATTACCATTTCAGTCAAATAGTGTTTCACACATCTCAATTTTCCAACAATATTGTGTGTCCACAGGGCTACTCGTCTGTTATAATTACTCATTCTGATTTTTTGTCAGTCAGTATGTTTACATGCACAGGTAAGTCGAGCTACAGTTATAGCTCGGCTGGGATTTGACCATAGACAGTAAAAGATTTGACTGGACCACTGTCATATTAAGTAGGCCAGTGTTTCTCAAAGTGTGGTCCGGGAATCACTGGTGGTCCAAGTAAGCTATCTCAAGTGGTCCGTGAGCAGGCGTGGTAAAATATAATATAGATGAGTTGTTTGCAATATTGAACCAACTTGTATGTAAAAACAGTTCTGCAACACTGTCTATGTAAGATATGCCAGTTTAAATCATACAGTATGAATCCACACAATAAGCAAAGTGCAAAGACAATAAGCAAGGTGGTTCAGTGAGTAGGCCTATAGTGTAGACTAATTATAGGCTACTGTTGAAGTAGGCCTAGGTCTAATCTTTTTTTTTTTTTTTAGCTAGGGTTAGTTAAGTGGTCCTGAAACTGAAAAAAGTTTGAGAAACACTGTCGTAGACCAAAGTATTAATGTTTTACTCCTCACCGCTAGATGGCGATATGCTTCAAAACACAACACATTCCCCAAACAGACTCTCCATCTTAGCCATAGCTAACTTGCTAGCGAACTTTCCATATTAGCTTACTTTGCTAGCAAACTTTGCATCATCAGTCTAACTAGTTAAATAGTTGACATTACATGATGAACATTTTCGTATGGACATTCTGGTGGATGTTAATTTGTATGAGAGAAGCTTCAACTTCTGGGTATGTAGCATTGTGGCATAAAGCTTAGGTAGTTAGTTGGTAACTCTGGCAGAAATCTCCAGGGTTCTTGTTCCATGTAGTTTAGGTGTTGCAGCCACAGGGTTGCAGCAACAGCACGTAGACTAGCCTACAGGAAAGCTGTTGCATGATGAACTCATTCGAATATTTTGAAAACGTAACAGCTAGATATTTGTCTTCTCATTTTGTAGACGAAAATGAAGAGAGATTTTATCTTAGTTCTTATTTCATGCAAAACATTTTAGTCTCTGTCTTTTTTTACAACAATAATTCATCTTAAGATAGTCTTAGTCAGTGTTTCAGGACATTACTGCCGTCTCGTCATCGTCTCGTCTTAGTCATGAAAAAAAAGGTCGTTGACGAACATATTACCTCTCGTCTCGTCTGACGAAATTAACACTACGATGCAGGCCATAGTGTTGCAGAAATTAAGCAGAAATAGGCCTACACCAAATGTTGAAAAACGTTTACGTGTGATTAAGTCTTAGGTAGGTTATGTTATTCACCTATTCTAAATCTGAAGGAGCATACCATGCTTATTTCGACCCTCTGCCCAACATAGCTTGGAGGTTGCAGTGGTAATCGTGATGATAGTGTCCGTAATGGACGTGGTACAGACAGCAGGGCTAGTAGAAATAGGGCTCTAAACTACAAAGTCACCCGCAATATGATGCAAACTTCTGGGTACTCAGATTACCCGCGATAGGAACTGATTTGACCAGAATACTTTATTGTAGGCCTTGTGGTTTAGAAACCATATACATCTTAGGTGTTGGTATACATCTTGTGTTTTCCTGTTAATTTGTTATGTGGGTAATATGAAAAAAGGAAAGTAAACCTGCTCAAATATGTTCATCCAGTATTTACTGAAAGGTGCATAATTTGAGGTGCTTGCCATCCAGTAGCAAATTAGATGGGTAAATTTACCCCCTTCATAAACTTTTGTTTTACTCAAAGATTTTTACATTTACAGTAGGACTTTATCTCTGACCACTTTCAAGACATGGCCTTTTGAAATTTTGATATAAAAATCCAATGGTGTTGCTTTCTTAACCCTGACGCCTATAGTTTGCCAGGTTTAAAAAAGTTATGAGAGGAAAATATTTTTATTTGGTGTGAAACACACACATACCTGTTTTATGCTTTTCATTGGTTTTATAATTTGTATTAATATTTATTTTATCATTATTTTATTTATAAGCTAAGGTTGCTAGCAGGTGTCTAAAACTAGATAAAAACACTTGCACTTTCTGTTTGTAGTTTTGTGTGGTATTTGAAAAAAAGAACATTGCATTTTCAGAAATAGCCGGCCCTCCAATCAGATGACGTTGGCAGAATTGGCCCCCAGCTCATTTGAGTTTGAGACCCCTGGATTACAGCCGTGCATCCATGTGACATCATGTGACTTCATTTGTGTGTTAAATTCCAGAGGTAATTGCTGTTGCATTGATTACAACTGATGATGGTGTTTGGATGTACCTTTTATTCCTTTCAGTCCAGTGAATATAACATTTTAAGATAACTACTACCTGGATGCCTAAATGAACCTTCATAGACTCTTTACAGTGAATATGAATCCTAGCCAATCTCCCACATAGTATAGCATTGTTCAGTCGAAACTAAAGTCACAGAAAAAACCCTACTCACTTGAAGGCTTTAGCCTATAATAACTGTCTTCTATCATATTTGTTAACCGTCTTTAAAAAGGTGGGGATATCTGTCTGCGATGTGTGTAGCAAAGGTCTATGTGTAACTAGCTAACTTCTATGTGTAACTGGCAAACTTCTATGTGTAACTTCTCAGAGGCAGATAATGTAAACTCTTTAAAAAGGTGGGAATGTCTGTGAGGTGTTTAGCGTTTAAAGTTCTATGTGTGACTGGCTTTGAAACATACTTTTACAGTCTGAAGGATAGTGGGAGCAGTGCGCTCCACACAGACACAAAATGCTATTATTTTAATAAAGTATTGATTTTAAACATCTTGGAAATCATACCTTTTTTTTGCGGGAGGGCTTCATGATACCTTACCTTTCTAGTATTGGTAATGAATTCCGTTTTCCAGGAGGATCTGGCATCTGCTCACAGTGCAAAAACTACGGCAACAGCGTCCTCAACCTCATTTTCAGATGCTTTGTCAAGTTTTTATTGTTGCTAAGTCACAAAATTTTGATTGGTCGTCGAGAGTGACAGTGACAGCGATGAGGCCAGGTCTGTTCTTAAAAGCTGAACAGATTTCAACCTTCAGTGTTTTGAGCTCTGCGGAAAAAAAGAGTCAACCAGCGCTGAGGGCTTTTTGCCACCGAGGGCACTGAGCGCTGTAAACGCTGAACTTCATAGGATGTGTATAGAAAATAGCTGCCGTCAGCGTAAAAAACACGATTGGTGGACACAGGCCCTAACTGGTTTGCTGACCAGGGGCAATTCTAGGATCTGACCTTTTGGGGTTGCTCAGCCAGAGACTTTCTAATGAGGAGACACAGCACTCAAATAATGCTCCATAGAAATGTATTGGGGTTAGTTCATATGTATCCAGAGACTTTCTAATGAAGAGACACAGCACTCAAAAAATCCTCCATAGAAATGCATGGGGTTAGTTTGTAACACCTCCACTGAAATGCATGGGGTTAGTTTGTAACGCCTCCACAGAAATGCATGGGGTTAGTTTGTAACGCCTCCACAGAAATGCATGAAGTTAGTTTGTAACGCCTCCACAGAAATGCATGGGGTTAGTTTGTAACGCCAACATGGCAGTTGTCTACACTCATGGCCCTTTCTATTACACTCGTAAATCATCGTACGCCAACCCATACCCGTTTGGGGCAGCCGTGGCCTACTGGTTAGCGCTTCGGACTTGCAACCGGAGGGTTGCCGGTGTTATACGGTAACTGGCTTTCATGTTAACTGGCTGGACTGTTTACTTTGCCTCTGGAGTTAACGTAACCGCCCCCTTCTCTTGCAGGTGTGTTCAGCTGATGATTTAGCCTTCGATACCTGGCCGCAGATTCGTCTGTTTAACTGAAGTTCAAATAGACATGTTTGTGATGCTCCACTTTGTTGTTTAATAAAGCTTTACAACACGATGTGTCTGCGTTGGAAGTGTCAGGTTGTCTGTAGTAGGCTAGGCTACATGCGCTGGACCATGAATATGCCACCAAATAAATAAAACTAAATAAACTCCACGTGGGTCTCGAACCACTACTAAATTAAACTGCTTGCATGATAACCTGACACCAACCTGCTTGCACCACTAACCAGTTGACACTTCCCAGCGAAAGTGGTGATATGTACTGGGCCTACTAGTAAATGAGGTCACCTAGTATGTTATTGTGTTTAGCAGGTTAGCACAGCGGATTATGGGGACTGCTGTGTCTTTTCTCCCCACGATCCCTCCCTCTGTTCTCTTCTCCGGACCAGGAAGCAGGCTGCTCTTTCTGGCATCCCGGCGCGGTTCCTTCCACCGGCAATCCAGCCGGACAAAGCACACACCACCAGTCACCTCGCGAACCGGGCACGCCGACAGAACCTTCCGGCACCACACGCTTCAGAGCGTATCATTCCGCCGCTTCAGCCACTACTGCCACGTCAGCGGCTCAGGCCCATTCCCGCCGCATCTCCGCCGTATTTCCGGGTCCAACCCCACTCCTCCAGACGGGTCCGACCCCACTCCTCCAGACGGCCCCGGTAGCGACCGTGTCGCTACTCCCCCCACCCCTTGTTTCCCTCCCCCATCCACCTCCCCCAGCCAGGACTCGGTCCAGGGCTGCCCCCCCCTCCAGTCGTTCGGCGACTGCTCCCTCCCTTTCCATTCCGGACTGTACCACCCAACTCACGAAGAAGCGTCCATTCCCTCGCTAGCTCCCCATCTCCCTGTTAGCAAGCACCTGGTCTCAGCCCGGCTCGATGGCTCCCCTAACCCTCTTTCCTTCCCGTCCCATTTCCAGCGACCCTGTCCCAGGTTGCTCCCCTTCGAAGATTCGCCTCCCTCCCTTTTCCCCTCCCCATCTCCCTGCTAGACCAGCCAGCGCAGTTCAGCATTCACCTGGTCTCAGCACGCCGACTCCAATATTAGCTCTCCCCTGCCAACCCTCTTTGAACTTCCCGTCCCATTTATTTTTCTACCATTCTTCCCTCCTTCCTATTCCCTCTCATAACGGGATGTTTTGGTTCTGTCTTTAAAACATTCTGGCCCAGCATCAAAATTCTGCCACCTGGAATCAAAATTACCAGAGGTCATCTGTTCCGTGTTCCCAGCCGACGCGGAACTTAATGATTATGGGCCATCTCCATAACCCTCGCGTTTTTACACTATCACCGGCCTGTTTTCAGCCATCTTGTCCCCACTGGAATCAAAACCCATCCCGAGGAGCTCCATAACAGCGTTTTTCTAGGCCTTAAGCCATCTTGTCCCCTCTGCATTCCCAGTCAGCCCAAGACCATCAGCCCCCATCAACTCCCCAGTACCAGCTCCACAGACCCTAAATCCTCGTCTTATGTTCCCCGCATCCCCGAGGCTACGGCAGGTGAAGCCAAGGAAGTGGACGAACGTTTCTGGAAAGGTCGGGAAATCTGCCAAAGATTTAATTTTGCTCAGTGCCGCCAATCCTCCTGCCGTTATCTTCATGTCTGCAGCTACTGCGCAGGCGCCCATGCCAAGTCTGTCTGTTCCACACTCAAGAATATAAATAAAAAGTTTAAAAAGTACCTCTCTACAATCATTGTTCCTGCTCTCCACTCAGAACTTCAGTCCAATCCAAATAGGGAATTTTGTGACTATTTGATTTCGGGGTTGACGCACGGGTTCCATCCAGGTGTTTTAGAGTCTTTCATGTGTAAAAACCTACAATCCGCCGTTAAAGATCCGGAGGTAGTCACCTCACTCCTAAGCAAAGAGGTTGAATCTGGTTTTATGATCGGTCCGTTCACTAAGCCTCCATTCCCAGTCTACAGGATCAACCCCATAGGCGTAGCTACGCGCAAATACTCAGGAAAAAAAAGAGACTAATCATCGTCCTTTCAGCTCCGCACAATAGCACCACACCCAGCATTAACAGTTTGATTCCACTAGAAGAGTTTTCGCTGCAATACCACTCCGTCGACGACGCTATCGCTCTGATTAAAAAGGCAGGCAGACGTTGCTGGCTAGCTAAAGCGGACATCACCTCAGCCTTCAAAGTCATGCCCATCAATCTAGAATTCTGGCACCTCTTCGGAGTCAAATGGCATAAAAGATACTATTTCGCAGTTTGACTCACCTTCGGCTGCCGCAGCAGTTCCAACATTTTTGATACGCCATCAGAAGCCCTCTGCTGGATTCTCCAAAATAACTATAAGCTCCCATTTCTCGTGCATCTTCTGGATGATTTTCTTGTAGTTATCCCCCAATTCTACCCACCGGCCCTAGGCATTTCTATGCTAACCGACGTATTCAACAAACTGGGAGTCCCTCTCTCAGAAGAGAAGACGTGCGGTCCCTTATCCAGACTCGAATTCCTCGACATCATTTTAGATACCGAAGAATTCTTTTCATCTCTCCCCAAAGAGAAAAAAGACAGAATCTCTTTACTGCTGAACGAGTTTATAACCTCACCATCTCACACCAAACAAGAAGTTCTCTCCCTTCTAGGCCACCTCAATTTCGTAATGCGAAATCATTCCCCAGGGCCGCCCTTTCGTCTCGCATCTCCTAAACTGCGCCTCAGCAACCCCATCTCTCGAAGACGTTGTATCCCTAGACGCTCAGTGTCTGGCTGATCTCAAACTCTGGAGGATGTTCTTAGACGAGTGGAATGGTCTGTGCATGTTCTACGACGACTGCCAATCATCCCCAGAAGACCTCCAGTTATACACTGACGCAGCCCCCTCAATAGGCTTCGGATGCATGCCACTAATAACTCGCGCTCAAAATCTCCTTCTGGATAGCAGCCAGCTACCAGTTTATTATAAGAGCCGCGCACGTCCCCGGGTGCCACAATGAAATTGCTGACTCTCTCTCGTCTTAATTTCCAGAGATTCAGAAGCTTGGCTCCAGAGGCGGACCCGTACCCTACTCCACTCCCCAGCTTTTCGGAGACCATCTTCCTATAAACCACCCCCTCAGCTATCTTCCAGCCCATCACGGCCCGACCTAGCCCTTCAAGCACTCGCACCCAGGACCATGCAGGTCCTACTGGACTGCTTGGTCTTGCTTCAACCAGTTCCACGCAAAGCACTCACTACCATTTTCCAGTTTCGATGCAGTCACCATATCATCATTTATCACCTACGCCCACACTTCACTCAAGATCAAAGTCTCCTCCATTAGAGTCTAGCTAGCTGGCATCCATGGTTCCGAATGCCCTTCCTTCTCCGACACTAGGATAGGCTTGTTAATTAAAGGTATCCGTAGGCAACAGCCAGTCCCCCAAGACTCCCGCCTTCCCATTACCCCAAACATTCTCGCCGTCGAAGGGTTCATGTCACCGCATGTCGATTTCACCATCTCTGTTATGTTTCTACTGGCTTTTTTTGGGCTGCTGAGATGTAGTGAGTTTACGTGCCCTTCGTATTCTCTTCATTCCCGATGTCCACCCGTGCATCGCAGATCTAAACAGCTAGACCAAGACACCATTAGATTTACCATCAAACAGAGTAAAACCGACCAGTTCAGAAAAGGACACTCCATATACATCTTTAACTCCGCCTCAGATCTCCAGCCTTTCCAATACTTATCTCACTACATCTCATATCGGTCAGCTCAAGCTTCGCTGACTAGCCCGCTCTTCGTGTCAGAAGAAGGGCTACCCATCACTCGCCACAGGTTCCAGACACTTTTAAAAATCATTCTAGTCAAATCTGGTTTCCCCGCAGATCGCTACTCTGCACACTCCTTCAGGATAGGAGCTGCCTCAACAGCTGCGCGCAACGGCTTATCAGAGCAACAAATTAAAATACTGGGCCGTTGGTCCTCGGATGCCTACCAGTCCTACATCCGCTCCAACCTAGCGGATTTACGACTCGCTCAGCTAGCACTATGTAATTGGTAGCGGCCTTCTCTGTGATCTTTTGGGGTGCAAGCGGACATCGCTCTATCGGGATCTCCGCTCCAGGCACTCCAGGACCACGGCCAGCTACCTTGCCAAACACGCACTTCTCCCATACGCTCTAGTCTAGCTTAAGCAAACATACCGAAGGGCGAACTAGTGAAATAATAAAAACTTTTTTAGTAACTCAATTTTGCCTATTTCAATTTCAACAAGTGCTGTTGCGTTTCTCTCGAGCCATGAGGGGCATTAGCAGGAGGCTAGTCATTGTTATTGTTTTGTGCTACATGTAGCCTCTAACTAACCGGCTGGAAAACAAATCGTCACATTGTATTGCACGCACAGCAAGACCGTGCAATGCATTAAAATGACTAACACAGTACAAATGCAAAGAAAATATGTCATCTCATCTCAACTATGGGCGTAGCCATGTTTGTCGTACGGTCACCTTGGGGTACCCTCGAGTACTCCGAGGTAAAGGGGGCATGCCTGCGTGAAGTGCCGCAAGAAAGCTGGGTAATGTACACTTTCCAACTCGGACGGCAGATTTACAAGACAAATAGAAAGGGCCAATATCCCACCCTTTCAATCATGTGTTGTGTTGTGAATACATTGAGCCAATCATGTGGTGTGTTGTGAAGACATTGTGCCAATCATGTGGTGTGTTGTGATCTCGCCGCTGGAGCAAGATTGGTGTCGTGAAGCATAAGCCATTATCACGCTGATACGACGTACTTCCGCATTCATGATTTTTGTGCACTGCCACTTCCGGTGAATTATTCATCACTCTGGCGATCCATGATGGATGGCGCCAAGTTTTACTTATACTCCCCTGGTAAATTTACCTAAAATAACTTTTTCTGACGTACATCGGCTAACTGAACAACACTCCATCACAGCCCGCTCCAAAGTGGACAAGGGATACAGTTTCTTTTTCGAGAACTTCATCTACGACTATGAAGGTGAGTGGCTACTAGCTAACATAACATTACATTAGCTAGGTAGGTTAGCTTATGCTAACGTCAGTTCAAGGCCAGCTCAGATGTTTGTATGGTTATAAGGTGTTTAACATACGTTAAACCCAACTAAAGTAAGATTATTCAGCTTTAAATGAGGCTGAGTCAATGCACCCATTTCATTTATATTCTGATAGGAAGAACTTTAGCCTCTGTCAGTGTCAGCTAGCTAACGTCCAGCATACAAGTGTCTCTTGCTAGAATCATTGGTACATCAACAAACACAGTACAATTTAAAAATCAATGATGGTACCATGAGAGATGTTTTTTGTCTTTATCTATGTAATGTTGAATCACAGTATGCATTAATTATAGTTTTGTCCACCAGTGTCCAACATCATTGACAGGGAGGTGGCTGTCAGGTCTAGGTGTTACAGGTTAGATGAAGAAGCGAGAACAGCCCCATTATTTGAAGGTTATTTTAGGAAGCTAAGGCATAATGGCAAAAAAGTTTAACCCTTCCACTGTTGCCTGTTTATATTAAGTCAGTCAACAGCCATGTGCAATAAATTGCTATACCTTTGTTACATACATACGGTATGCAAACATCATAATGTAACTTTGCATTTAAATTCTTTAATATCCTGTTTGTTGAATCCAACATGTTAATGGTGTAAGGGGTTAACTACTCTACTACGGTTGCAGATTTCCTAGGATTTTTGGTTAATTGTAATGCTCTTCCTTACATTTCTATATCATTTGCAACAAGATTTTCCTTTTAGTTTAACGTTATCAACTAAAACGATTAGTGTTGTGTCTGTAATGTAGATTGTTTTTCAAGCTGATGCAGCCGAATTTCAGGAAACCTCATGCAGCTGTACAGCAGGCAAGGTTCTTTGCAATCATCTAGTGGCCTTGTTGTTCCAGAGTGCCCATTACAGCATGTTGCAGGTGAGGGCTGTGGTCTGGGATGACGTTTACATGGGCAGGTTAATTGGAGTGACACTGGTTCTAGAGGTCTACCTTTGATTGTTAACAAGCACATGCTCAATCCCGGTTTGCTCTTCTATCTCTTGATCTGCAGGTGAGAGCTGTACCACCACCTGTGGCCTGCACAAGCTCTCTGCAAACATGGCATCGACCAAAGGACAAAGGTAACATTGTAGTCAAGACCATATTAAATAGACTTCCAGTCTATTTTTCAGCCGCGGTGTGAGCTGCCCCGTGTGCCCTCATTCCGCGAACAGTGTGTCCCAAAGTTACGCCTGGGACACAATGTTCGCGGAGCAAACCGTGGCGGCACACGGTGCAGCTGAAAAATGGACAGGAAGTCTATTTAATGCAATGCGCTGTGCGTCTCTCTACATTGGTTAACATTGGAGTGAATTGGAAGCGGTGCCACTCCGCATGGCTACGTGTTTACACCATTACAAGCAAGATACTATTACAATTATGGCTACTTGTTAATATCATTCCCAGGGGATCCATGCAGAGCGGTTCAGGACTTGGTTGTTAGGAAACCAAAGCCATCCGCCAGGAGTGTATGCAAATCAACACTCTATCAAGCATACACAGGTAATGTTAATACTGTAACTAATATCATACTGTTGGCTACCGTATGATATAGAACACTGCAGTGAGCAATTCTCCAGAGACTCTTGACATCAGAATTGAAACCAAAACAGATGTGTGGATAATTTAACACTTACTGTTTTAATTTTACGTTTTAGGATCCCTCCCTGACCCGCAAGTCTTGTCTCTTGAAAAGGACTGAAAAGCCTCAGGCCGCAACCACTAATATCATCAGTGCTGCATGGCTTGTCTCAACTCACCATGGTCGACTCCAGGTTCGGACCTGTGCCGCTAGGTTCACCCCCCTCCCTACCAGTGTCCTCCCCTGTGGTCAAACACGGAAATTACGTCCAACACCCAGATGCACCAAAATTCCCTAAACTACCTTTAGAGGGGTCAACATTTTCCACTACCTTTCCGAACTTTGAACCAAACTCCCAACAGTTTCTCCATTTGGACAGCTTAACTGTGACACACGAAGTGGCAGCTGAGAGAGAGGAGAACCGTGGAGCAGTCTGAGTGCCCATTATGGCAAGCATTACGTAAACCTAGAGTAACAGCTAGTAGGTTCTATGAGGTTAGCCATGTGAAAGGGCCGTCTTCTGGTCAGACCCTGGCAGGGCGGATACTTAAGGGAGTACGCCAAACTCCCGCCATGAAGAGGGGCCTTGAACGCGAGCCACAAGTGCTGGAACAATATTCAAAACATTTCAATGTAAATGTCTCACGCTGTGGATTTGTTATCCATCCCGACGCTCCTCACCTCCGGGCTAGCCCCGATGCAAGGGTATATGACCCTAGTACCATTCCGTGTTTGGGCTTGCTGAAGTTAAATGCCCAGACATCTCTAGCATTTCTGAGGCAGGACATGTAAAAATGGTGAATGGTCAGGCAAAACTGAAGCAGAATCATAAATACCACTGGCAGGTTCAAGGTCAATTGGCTGTAACTGGATTGAGTTGGTGCGATTTTGTAACAGACACTGAGGGAGACTTCACAGTCGAAAGAGTCTGGAGGGATGATGAAATGATAAAAGACATGAAAAGAAGGTGGACCTGTACTTCTTTGGTACATATATGAATGTGTATCTACAGCAGAAAGTGAAATTAACTGTATGAATAAAGGATTTTATTAATTCCTTTTTTCTGAGTATTTAGCATTATTTACTACAGTTTTACATATTTACATTTATTTACATTATTACATATTTATTTACATTATTTTTGAATACTTGGATCGGGGAAACACTACTCAACAGGGATGTAGCCTTTTAAATCAAGTGGTCCCTGGAAGTTGGTCATCACACAACAGACAGTCCACAGCTGGTTGACTGTCCCAGACAAGGTTAGAGGGAGGAGTGTTTCCCAGATGCGGTATTCCTTGACTCTAATTGCTCTCTCCACGAGGATTCAAGTCGGGCTGATTGCTTGAGTTTTTAGAGCATCCTCTTTGGTGAACTGCGCTGTGGTTAGAGATGAAATAAGTTAATTTCTATCATTTGTGGGCACATTTTAATGATTATCATTTTTGTCTTAATGTGTTAATCTGTTTTAATTTGAAATGTTCATTCCTTTCATGCCTACCTGTCATCTTGAAGGGTGGTATAATCAGCGTTGCCCACGATCAGCTAGCAGCCGTGATGGTGAAACCCTTGTCTGCCATGCAGCCATCTCCTGGCTCCAGTAAGTCGAGGCAGTCCACCGTTCAGTCAACTGAACGCCAGAGATGGAGCCGTGAAGAGACTTGATACGAAAAGTCACAGCACTACATGGGGCAATCCCAATTAATCCCTTAAAGGTTGTCGTGTTTTGCAATGCGATGAAAACCTCTGACTGGAGAGTGAGATGATGGATTCTGGCATCGCACCCTCGGGTGCAGTCGATGATAACCGAACATCTGGACAATACTGCACAAATTTGCTTGGCATGGTGTCCTTGACTTGCTGTTTACTCATCCAGATGGGAAGGGTGCCAAGGAGCAGGTAAAGGTAGTTGGCCCACGCTATAACAACACGGAGACAGTGGACACACTGACCTGAAACATGTCAGCCAGCACCTTCTCTTGCAGGCCTGCAGCAACTCGGCAGCAGAAGAGAAAAACTCATCAACTAGTTGCAGTCTACGCGTTGGACTGGGAGAAATGGGTGCAACTGTTTGTCCCTTTTTCTGAGCTTTCGACCAATAAACCACCATGGAGGCAGATGGTTGAATAGCCTCCCAGAAGGCACAAAAAACATCTCTTGATGTGAATCTTGTGTAAAAAAGGATGTCCTTGTCTGATACACCAAATCTGTTAAAATGCACTTTCGACCCACTTTCAGCTGTGATAGCTCTGTTGTCAGCTCCTTGACTTGGTCTTCCAATTGCTGTATGCGTGCAGCAGCAGCATCCAGTGCACCTGTATGAGATGTGAGAAAAATGAAAACAGATTGTCTGTGACTTGCATATTGGAAGTAGTTTGGACCTTCAAAGTTACATGAAATAGCATTTTATAGCTCAATATTCACCTTTACGTTTAATCAAGTAAGATATAAAATGCAACGTTTGTACTTGTGATGAAGCTTTTCAAATTGTAGTATTGGTCAAATGCTGGGACATCAATAACACTAAACATTTTGTGCCAGTGTTCTAAGTTGACCTACCTCCTCGGTATGACCTACTAATAACACATTCTGTGCTAAAACCATAGGTAGCACATCCTGATAGACATTTCTTACCTGTGAGGGTGTGCTATCTACGGTTTAAGCAAAATATAATGAGCAGTAGGGCATTCTGATAGACATTTCCTACCTAACAGCAGTGGTGGAGGAAGTACTGAAACTCAGTACTTAAGTAAAAGTACAAATAAGCAGAGAAATATTTACTCTAGTAAAAACATGAGTACGTACAAATACGTGGAACATTTATTTTAACGCGCGCACAGTAACGGCATTTGTACGTAGTTACATTCCACCACTGCCTAACAGGATGTGCTACCTGTGGTTTAAGCATAGTATGGGGTACTGGTAGGTCATCATGAGGAGGTAGGCCAACATTTCAGAACATCGGCAAACACTAACATACCTGGTTTAGGAGCAGAGCCAGTAATCATGTTCTTTCATCACCACCCGAAGCTGCGACCTCCTCCATAGCCTCTTCCTCACATGGCAGGGGTGCTCCAGAGGAAGGGCAGGGCAAACGCCATGACCTAAGCGAAGTTGATGTTTTATAAGCGGACTCCCTTCTTGGCAGTCCCCAGTTGTTCCACTGAAAACGGGAGGGCACAGACCCGATTTTCAGACGGCAATGCTTAACCCGATTGGTAAAGTTAGCCTCGTTAGCTAACGCTAGCCTGATAGCACCTGTAGCGTTAGTGTAGTCTGATTCACTAAAGTGCCGGCTACAAACAAACGTGCTACCTTGTTTTATTTTAAAGTTTGGCCCTTCATCCCGGCGAACCGCTTTAATCCACTTCTTCCTTAGACTCAATTCAGTCGGGAATCCATGGAAACTTAAGTAGGGTTGGCGTTGTTTGTTCGATGTACAAAGTGGAACAGAGCAATGACATCTAGCCTTCGTTTCAGCCATTGTTGAACTGCGCCGGAAGTGGACGTGCACAAAATTTAAAAATCCCGCCCGTGAAACCCGGAAGCGTGATAATCCCCAATTGTGCACACACATTTCTGCTGAAATAGTTGCCCGATAAGTGCCCAAAAAGCATTGCAATATGGCCGCCGAGTGGAGGGACTTGCCTAACATTATGGACAATGTCTTCCTTAACATTATGGACAACACCTCACATCCACTGAATGAACTACTGGTCAAACAACAGAGTCTTTTCAGCTGGAGGTTGCTCCAACTTCGCTGTAGCAAGGAGCGTTATAGAAAATCATTCCTGCCCACTAATTATTTACAACAACTCCACTTTGTGCCGTGAGAGAAAATCTTATGCTGAGAGTCAATGCAGTTTACAACCTCTTTAACAGAGACTATATCCAATTGTATTTATTTTTTAACTTGTATGTATGCATATGTGTCATATATGTTTATATTATTAATTGCTGCTGTAACACCATAATTTCCCTTTGGGGATGAATAAAGTACTCTATCTATCTATCTATAAGGACTTTGGCTCAGCCCCTAATGAGCAGCTGATAGCAATTAAGATAGGGGGGTCCGGGGACATGCTCCTCCCCCGTAAGATTTTTTGTTGTTGTTAAAAACCTTAACTGATGACTTCTGTGGGGTATACTACGAAGCACGTTAGACATATGTAGGCTATGTAGACATATCAAGGCTTGACTCAGGAGTATACGTTAAGTGATACTACGATAGCAGTTATGTGATATATTTGTCAAACTAGGCTTTCAGCTCAGATCTGTGCACGTTCTCGTGTTGGGATGACGCTATGGAAACGTGGAGGACAAGACCTACTCTTTTAAAAACAATTACTTCGCGATTCATAGCGGTAGCTTAATCTACACTGCGGTCATTTTTTGTGTCTAACCTATAACATCGAATAAATCAATTGTCATCAGTTGTTGTATGGTATGCACGTCTATAGTGGGATATTTGCATGCACAGCACTATTAAAGCGCATTCGAGATCCAAAATGTTAGTAGAGGCGGAGCTCCACCTGTAAGACAGAATCCTACACGTGAGATAACTTCGTTTTTAAGACAATTGATTGGTCAGTGGGCGGTAGATTACACGATTTGAGCTATAACTTAGCACATAACCTCTCCCCGACCAGGTTTGGTTGACCGCATAAGCATGGACGGATTATGAACTTTTGGGCCCCTGGGCCCAGATGTATTAAGGGCTCCCCACTAATTGTCGCATATGTGGGGGGGTGGTTTGGGGGTCCTCCCCCAGAACATTTTTAATTTGTTTGATGTGATTTCCTGTATTCTGGTGCAATTTAGGGATGGCCAATAATTTAATTCAATCATATTCATAGCCTACATCCTGATTTGTTGATATTGAGGCAATGATTCCATGCAAAGGCTTGGGCTTCAGGGCCCCCTGACCCCTTGGGCCCCTGGGCCTGGGCCCGGTAGGCCCGTGCAGTAATCCATCCCTGCGCATAAGATACCATGGTGATATAGCGACACTAAAACAGATCCACTTTTGTGTCACAGCATACCCTGGCTTTGAGCGCAACATACCTCGCTAGCCCACTAATCAAGATTCGTAGTATACCCCACTGGTGAGTTTTGGGCAAAGAAATAGACAGATTGAGACATACAATTATGACAAACTATCAACAGATTTAAGGCATCTGCTGTGAAAAAAGATGACAACTACAAAGCATGATTACTGCAGCACATATCTTGAACTGGTAAAATAACATATTTTTTAGACATGATTATTCATGCTTTTTCTCTGCGGTTTTTTAAAAAAAAACTTTTACATAATTGGACATTAGAAGTAGGAGTCTGTTTGATTGAGGTCGTGGACAGGTGTCTTTTATACAGGTAACAAGTTCAAACAGGTGCAGTTAATACAGGTACTGAGTGGAGAACAGGGCTTACTAAAGCAAAACTAGGTACTGAGTGGAGAACAGGAGAACTTCTTAAAGCAAAACTAGCAGGTCTGTGAGAGCTGGGATTCTTACTGGTTGGTGAGCAAATACTTATGTCATGTCATGATTAATTATTTATAAATCATACAATGTGATTTTCTGGATTTTTGTTTTAGATTCCGTCTCTCACAGTTGAAGTGTACCTATGATAAAAAAAAAAATACAGATCTCTACATGCTTTGTAAGAGGGAAAACCTGCAAAATCAGCAGTGTATCAAATACTTGTTCTCCCCACTGTATATAATGAGCATGACCAATTACATCTGATATTCCACAGAGGACCAGCTTCACTACTAGAGGAGGAAGGGGACACTGCTTGAGACGCCATGCAAAGCTGTGAGCACAGCAGAAGAGGCAGATCATATTTTTAGACATGTAGCCTATATTTCTGGTAAATGAAAATGCTTTTTATAAGTTAATAGTAATGCCAATAGTTAGGCTGCAATGTTTAAATTAAAATAATTTTACCGTCATGTTATGAATAGGAATATAGCCCAAAAAGAAGCAGACTTTGTTTCTTTAGCCAGGTGTAATGATACTGTTGCAATCAGGAAAACCCTGACGCTAAGCGTAAATAGAAAGAGGAACACAGACATTCAAAAGGAGGACTCATCTTTTTGTAGGCTAGCATAACCTTTCTGGTTGATATGTCAACGTAACCTCAATAACACGTTCTACACGTTTGGTAGCCTACTTGGTATACCAGACTTAACTGATGCATAAAGCTTCAAACCTGAACATTTCCCAAAGGCACTGACCTTTGCAAGTAGGCTACAACGTAAAGGTAGGCTATATAGACGTCAGTCAGAAGCAGAATCATTTTTCTTTTTGTGTATTTTATTTCAACACTTGACGAACATTTGACGGTCACATTGGCATCATATCAGTTATTAGATTGAAGCATTGCTCATACTAATAAGTCATTCAGTGAGGGGGAATTTGTCAGATATCTTCGTTGCTTGCTACTCATTCCTGAAAACAATCATTTGTAGCTTCTGCCAAGTGTCTCACTTTAAATGAAAAGATCTATTTAAACTGTCGCTGCTGTAGTGTGGGCATCTCTTTTGAGTTGTGTGGAATTTTTTTTTTGGCTCTTCATGCTGGACTGGTTAGCCTGGCTAACCCTGAACTACATACACCAACTTCACACCGTCGCCCCCTCTTCTCCCTGTGTCGTTCTCCTCACGTTTACCATATCTATTTATTCTGAATATTACTAATGAAATTCGTTACATTGTAATACAATACAAAAATAAACAAAATATCTATCTGGGGGCGGTCATAGTGTAGTGGTTAAGGAGCTAGGCTAGCGTGCAGTAGCCTGAAAGTTGTCGGTTCAATTCCCGGCTTCCACTGTTGTGCCCCTGAGCAAGGCACTTAACCCCAAGTTGCTCCGGGGACAATGTGATCCCTGGTAATATAGCTGACATATGGAAGTCACTTTGGTCAAGAAGTGTCTGCTAAATGTGCTGTAATGTAATGTAATATAATCTATAGCCCAAACTGACAATTCCACTGTGATGACATCAGTGGGCATCCAAGTCTGTTGAAAACAAGAGAGGCCATACTGCAGTGGTTCTACTGCCCTGGCATGTCCACAGACATAGAAAAATGGGTAGGCTCCTGCACTTTAAAGAACACATAGATGGATGGTCCAGTCTGAGGACATTGTCATTAACTGAATAAATTGAGGACATTGTTATTGTCATAACCTAATAAATTGACTTAATACATTAACATCTGTCAATGTTTGCAGGTGGCACAGTGAGTGCAAATCTAAAAGGACATGTATTCACTCTATAAATGTTTGCAGGTGGCACAATGAGTGCCAATCTAAAAGGACATGTATTCACTCTAATGTTTGCAGGTGGCACAGTGAGTGCCAATCTAAAAGGAAAACCATAAAAATGCAACCAGAGTGCACCGAAATAACGGTATCAACTCCAGGATTTCATTTAAAACAGAGTAGTTATAATAGCTACAATTTATGTTGTTCATTATGTGAACATTGTCTATTATTATCTGATAACAGACCAAGGCTCCATTTGAATAGGAAGGATGGACCTTATCGGGCAGGATGGGACCCCGAGGAGGTCCCAAGAGTGAAAAGGGACTGAAAAGGGCCCTACCCTCTGTTGGCTCCTCAACAACTCCCAACACCCATGATTAAGGAGGAGGGTGAAGAGGAGGATGATGCCTCCCAAACCCCACACCCTGTCGGCATCTCCACCCCATTACCTCCCCAGGCCCCACGGATGAGCAGGAGGATGAGTTAAATGGTTTATTTGGGTCAAATGTTTGTGTAAAGGACCTAAACAGACAACCAAAATGGGTAAAGGATTCCATTTTGATACTTCAATTATAGCATTTCACTGTGTATTTCAAATATTTACTCTCAAATGGTGGCCATGTTGTCTTCACCTTTGTTGTTACAGGTCCAATGTGACCCGTGGTTCCACATGAGCTGTGTTCAATACGTGGACCATTGAAGCAACTAGTTGTGCCATAATCGTACACAGTTCACAGATCACAGTGATCACCCGTGGTTCCACATGAGCTGTGTTCAATACCTGGACCATTGAAGCAACTAGTTGTACAAGTGTGTGAATTAACTGTAGTTCTATCTTGAAATGTTTTTTTTTTTGTTTACGAGTCCATTTCTGCAGTTAAGTTGGTGCAACACCAGCACCAGGAACCTCCACCAAATTCTACTGTGGGTAGCAAGTGTTCTTCTTGGAACGCCATGTTCTTTTGCAACCATGCATAACACTTATGACCGAATAAATCTGTTTCATCAGTTCACAGCAGCCTCTCCTTGTACAAAAGTGCGCTGAATTGTTGAACGATGCACAGTGACACCACCTGCTTCAAGGTGATGATGTACGTCTTTGGAGGTGGTCTGTGGGGCCGATCTCGCCCTCCTTTACCTCGCCAAGATGTTATTCTACTTGGCACTTTAACAAGAACTGTGCCTTTGGCTATCCAGTTCCTCACTACCAGCACGTTCCAGTCAATAAACGGTTTCGAATCATTTATTGAGAATAAACCGAAAATGCGTGTGTCTTGTAAACACCTTATTCTGATTGAAATAAACCAAAAAAGGCCATATTCAGTTCACTAATAAACTGTTTGCACACATTGGGTCATGAAAACACCTTAAACAGAATATGCTCCCAGAGGGAAGAGTGTTGTAGGCCTGCGCATGCTCAATTCCCACAGACTTAGGATAAAATTAACCAACTGTCTCACACACTTTTCTAATCATGGCAAAAGACAAGGAGACAAACATATGGCTTGCAATCATGCAAATGTCCTGGAGTTCATTGACGGGAAAAAATGTTGGAATAGCGACAGTTTTAAAGAGATTTTTAAAAACTTAATGAGGCTGGCTATCGACGTACGCTTGAACAAGTGAAATATACGTGGAAGACCCTGAAGACGTCGTACTACGCAGCCAAAAGAGGAATACTGTTGATTTCTATGTAAACAGGAATATGCTCAAAATGTGACATTCTACTTGCTTGTAAACAGGAATATGCTCAAAATGTGACATTCTACTTGCTTGTAAACAGGAATATGCTCAAAATGTGACATTCTACTTGCTTGTAAACAGGTTAAATGGAATATGGGCAATAAACTGATTCAAAATGGTTTATTCTCGGCATGAAAACGTGCTGTATATTCCTAACAGTGGAATCTCTCTCTGCGATAGCTTTTTGTAGCCTTCCCCTAAAACATAATGTTGTACAATCTTTGTTTTCAGGTCATTTGAGAGTTGTTTTGAGGCCCAGAGAGAGAGTCAAAGGGAAGAAAAACTTTGCAATTGAAAAAGCAATTGCCCACCTTAAATGCCTTTTCTCATGATTGGATGCACCTATCTATGAAGTTCAAGGCTTAATGAGCTAACCAAACCAAGTGTGTGTTCCAAATAATTAGTGATAAGTAGTTACAAGTATTCAAATCAACAAAACGACATCCTGGGTGCCCACATTTGCACAGCCTACTTTTCATATCTGATTTAATTTCAAACAACTTAATATTGCTACACTAACAAAATACTCCAGTACTCAGCTTTCATTAGAAAATGAATGGCATGCCACTTTGATCATTTTCTGTGACTACAGAAAGTAAATTATTATGCAGCTTCAGAGGAGTGCCTAAACTCTGTCATACCACTGTATAGTACTAATTTACCGCAAGTCACTTTGGACCAGTCCATCTGCCAAACTATAACCATAACATACACCCAACTGCATATACTACAGGTGCACAGTGATCACTATTTGTACCTGTATAACAATATTAAACTGTAAGTGGGCATTATAAGTGGTTGTTTTTTTTTATATATATTTTTTTTTTTAAGTATATATATATATATATATTTTTTTTTTTCCTTTAATGATAGGACAGCAGTGGAGAGTGCCAGGAAGTAAACGGGAGAGAGAGCAGGGGTGGGATCTGGAAAGGACCACGGGGCGGGTCGCCGGAGTACGGTGCAGGTGCCCCGGCCAGTTGCGCCACAGCTGGGGCCTTGTACTGGTTGTTATGTTTTTTTTTATATACTTAATACAGCGGTTCCCAAACTTTTTTCCCGGTGGAAAGTTCAGCGCAGCTTGTTCGAGCGGCCTGAGAGAGAGAGAGAAGTGATTATTCCTAGTAGCCTAGTAATCTGATGGTATTTATTTCAGGTAAGTGTTTAATGAAAACACTTACCAATATCAATGCGACGGGTGGGCCTGCATGTTTTCACAAAGCTCTGTGATGTCTGGCGCAATTGAAGACATTTTAATGCGCAAGTCCTTCTCAATAGTATGCAGTCTTTGGCGATATTTTGTCTTCACTGCCGTGAGAGCAGAGAAACCTGACTCGCAGGTTGTGGCGAAGGAGATCAAAACCTTCAGCACTTGCTTTGCCAGGGATGGGTACGCTACCATTGCCCGGCCCAAAAATCTACAAGTGACTTTTTTTTAACTGCAGCTGGAGCGCTCTGTCCGATGACAGGTCAATCAGCTGTTCCTGCTCCTGAAGTGACAGCTGTGGCACAGGGAGCGAAACTTCAAATGGGCATCCACGACTTGGATGGATCCATAGGTGGTAAATATCGCCGTAGCTGCTCAGCGACTTGGTTGAGGTGTTCAGTTATTAGACGTTTCACATGTTCATCCATGACAACGTTGTTTGCGTCCAAGAACACATGCAATGTCGGGAAACACTGGAGCATATTAAAGAGGCCCTATGCAACAATTTTAGCAAAAATTACGTTCGTACGTCGTTCTGATGGTTCTACAACACTTTTTGGGTTGTTTGGTGGGTGCTTCGTCTCCCCCTAGTGCTTCTCCGCGGAAAAAACGAATATGCAACTTTCTGGTCGTGGTCCGAACACATCCGGATGTAACTCGGTGGAAATACTCAAAAATGTAGTCAGATTGTAGTTTCTAAAGAAGACTGCAAAACGGACTCCAACTTGGCTTTGTTGCTGTTGAAATTGTAAGTAGCCTGGGCGAACTAATTTTCGAACTTTGTTTTGTCTCTTGAACAATATGTTTGCTCGACCGTTTTATTGTGAGCCCTATGTGTTTAGCTTGGTTTATTGATGGCTAGCTCACTAGCTAGTGGGGGTTTAGCATAGCAGTCACTTGCTATTGAAGCTGCAAGGGAGCTATGTCGTGAAAAATGCGAGACCAAATCAGGCGAAAATCCAGAAACAGCGAAGGAATAACCAGACCTGCATAGGGCTTCTTTAACCACTCACACAGCCTGCCCAGAACCGTAGCTTCTAAATCATCGCTTCTATCTTGTCTCGTGTGTTAAACAAGGTAACACTGACTCCCTGCAGACCTAAATTCAATTCATTCAGAGCAGAAAATACATCAGCCAGATAAGCTAAGCGAGCCTTTGCAAAAAAATCTCATCATGCAGGCTGGAGGACAAATGAAAGGGACTGTCTTCAAAAAATTGCTGAAGTTCATGTCGCAATTCAAAAAGCCTTGTCAACACTTTTCCTCGCGACAACCAACGCACCTCAGTGTGCAACAACAGTGCCTTATGTTCGCTGCCCATTTCATTGCATAACAGCCCAAATAGCCTTGAATTTAGTGGACGAGCTTTAATAAAGTTCACCAGTTTCACAGCATCATTGAGGACTGCAAGTAAATCGCCAGGCATGTTTTTCGCTGCAAGGGCCTCCCTGTGAACACTGCAGTGTAACCAGAGTATGGACAGACTTTTCTGATGTGCGCTACAAGCCCTGTGTGCTTTCCTGTCATGGCCTTGGCACCATCTGTGCATATTCCCACACAGCGTGTCCAGTCAATTCCATTGGACGTCATAAATTAATCTATTAAATCAAATATTTCTTTCCCCGTTGTCCAGGTAGCAAGGGGCTTACAGAACAAATAATCTTCATGCACTTCAAAAAGGTAACGGATGTACACCAATAAATTGGCCAGATTTGCTACATCGGTGGACTCATCTACTTGGAGAGAATCAAATTTGCTCTCTTTCACGCGAGTGACTAATGTAGTCAGGATGTGACGGGACACAGTGTTGTTGGACACTGGGATAATGTCCAACCTTTTTGCTTCTCTCTCTCCAATCATGCATGTAACCGTGTCTTTGCACACGTCTTCAACGAGAGTGTGTTGGAGCCCCTTTATTTGCTATTCTGTAGCTGGCAAGATAAGACGCTCGTAATGCATTCTTAGTAGACTGATTTGAATGACGTTGTAGCGGTTTCTGACTGTTTTTTTAACTCCTTCAATTTTGATTTAAAAAATGTGAGTGGTTTTTCAGTGAAACTGGGATGCTTAGTGTGGAGGTGACAACGGAGATGACATGGTTTCGGTGAATGATTAGATCGCACCTAAGCACCCAAAACATGGGTAGACCAAAGGTGAGTGTCCCCTTGCAATTTTAATATATTTTCAAACTTTTCTGGGATAATTGAGTACGTAAAGCTTACCCACGCAAGGTAAATGCTATATTAGCATTAATTCGCAACCCTGTTACTCTAATTAAAGTAACATGGTTATCATCATAGTTGATTAAAGTATGATTAAAGATTTTGAGTTAAATTCTAAAAATACATTTATTTGTATAATTAAACATTATTTACGTTTTAAATAAATTGCCAAAATGTACATATTTCTTCTGTTAGTACAGTGTCAATGTAGCATATTGTGCCACAATACATGTTGAGATTCAATTACAGCTGAAAATAAACAGATTTTGGGCCTCTTCTGCTGAGAGGCAGCGGCGCTACCGTGCCAGACGTGATGCTGATGAGAACAGGAGACAGGAGGACCTGATAAAAGAGAGAATGAAGTGGCAGAAAGACAAAGAAGAAAAGACTGCAGATGAGAAGATGAGAAGTGGAGAGAAGACTGCAGTCCTAAAGATGAGAAGTGGAGAGAAGACTGCAGTCCTAAAGATGAGAAGTGGAGAAGACTGCAGTCCTAAAGATGAGAAGTGGAGAGAGGAGAAGAGACTGCAGTCCTAAAGATGAGAAGTGGAGAGATGAGAAGAGACTGCAGTCCTAAAGATGAGAAGTGGAGAGAAGAGACTGCAGTCCTAAAGATGAGAAGTGGAGAGAAGACTGCAGTCCTAAAGATGAGAAGTGGAGAGATGAGAAGAGACTGCAGTCCTAAAGATGAGAAGTGGAGAGAAGACTGCAGTCCTAAAGATGAGAAGTGGAGAGAGGAGAAAAGACTGCAGTCCTAAAGATGAGAAGTGGAGAGAAGACTGCAGTCCTAAAGATGAGAAGTGGAGAGAAGACGAAAAGACTGCAGTCCTAAAGATGAGAAGTGGAGAGAGGCGAAAAGACTGCAGTCCTAAAGATGAGAAGTGGAGAGAAGACTGCAGTCCTAAAGATGAGAAGTGGAGAGATGAGAAGAGACTGCAGTCCTAAAGATGAGAAGTGGAGAGATGAGAAGAGACTGCAGTCCTAAAGATGAGAAGTGGAGAGAGGAGAAAAGACTGCAGTCCTAAAGATGAGAAGTGGAGAGAGGCGAAAAGACTGCAGTCCTAAAGATGAGAAGTGGAGAGAAGACTGCAGTCCTAAAGATGAGAAGTGGAGAGAGGAGAAAAGACTGCAGTCCTAAAGATGAGAAGTGGAGAGAGGCGAAAAGACTGCAGTCCTAAAGATGAGAAGTGGAGAGAGGCGAAAAGACTGCAGTCCTAAAGATGAGAAGTGGAGAGAGGCGAAAAGACTGCGCAGCATTGCCCAGATGAGAAGTGGAGAGAGGCTCATGAGAGGAGGAAAGCATACCTGTCAACACTCCCGTTTTTCCCGGGTTTCTCCCGTATTTCAAGGTCATCTCCCAGCACCCTCCCCGTTTTGTTATTTCTCCCGAAAAACTCCCGTAATTTGCATGGCCATCAAACTTCATTTTAAAAATCATTGATGCATTCAGGTTGCCAGATTGTGTATGAAATACACCCTACACATACACGATCACTTAGTTTCAATTTCAACCGCTTTTGTCATAGCCTAAAACCTGGCAACCCAAAACCCAAATAAGGAAGCGGGTGCCGACTCAAGCAGCCTGAGTCTCGTCGTAAGCAAGCGGGCTAGTTGAATGGCCTACTCCAGAACTAGCTGTTGTGAAATTGTTGGGAATTTAATTGATTAACACATCACATAAACTGTAATTGAGTGTTGTTGATACACTGAACTTGTGCCCCCGGAACCAAATCTGACAGCAAGCAGCTTTGGAGTTTTGGAAGTAGGCTGCAGGCAGGCAGTTGGTGGATACATAACTGTCATGCGTAAGGTAATGGTATAAGGTAAACGCAACAACCGAAATGCAGTGTTGAAACACGTGTATGAAACGTATTAAATATGCAAACACAGATCCGGTATAAACACTGGTTTATCGACAGCAATGTACCTTCTCAAGAGCCCTGAAGACTAACCTCCCACCAGGTGAATGCATTGTTCCCTCCCTCCCTCTCTCCCCTTCTTCCTCTCTCTCTCTCTCCCTCTCTCCCACCAGGTGAAGGCATTGCATTGTTCATATCGATTTTGCAGAGAATTACAGCTGCACAACACGTTAGTGCAAGTGGTACACTGGGGTGCATCACATCAGCAGGCTGTGCTCCACACTGGAGTTTGCTACATCCTTCATCACATCAGCAGGCTGTGCTCCACACTGGAGTTTGCTACATCCTTCATCACATCAGCAGGCTGTGCTCCACACTGGAGTTTGCTACATCCTTCATCACATCAGCAGGCTGTGCTCCACACTGGGGTTTGCTACATCCTTCATCCTTCCATGCAAGGAGTAGAAGTAACGTGGATCATTATTCATTGGCAGAGTGTCTCGCAGACAATTCAAATTGTGCTTTCATGAGAACTCTGGATTTCCAGGGTAAAGGAACACAGGTTCACGGTATGTGGATATGGTATATGGATCAGATTGAAGGAACACAGGGTTCTTTTTTTTTTTTTTTTTTAAATACTTTTTTGATCCCGTGAGGGAAATTTGGTCTCTGCATTTAACCCAATCGGTGAATTAGTGAAACACACTCAGCACACAGTGAACACACAGTGAGGTGAAGCACACACTAATCCCGGCGCAGTGAGCTGCCTGCTTCAATGGCGGCGCTCGGGGAGTAGTAAGGGGTTAGGTGCCTTGCTCAAGGGCACTTCAGCCGCGGCCCACTGGTCGGTGCTCGAACCGGCAACCCTCCGGTTACAAGTCCAGAGTGCTAACCAGTGGGCCACGGCTGCCCACCGGTTCACAGATGGATATGGTATATGGATCAGATTAAAGGAACACACAGGCTCACAGATGGATGGTATATGGTAGGGCTGTCAATCTTCTTCCATAACCCAATTCGAATTTCATTCATTATTATTTTTAATAATCAAATTATATTTGAATATTTAATGCTTAAATTTAGCCTATTATTAATATTTATGATGCATCTCTATACAAACGGGCTTATGCATTGCCAATGCCACTATAAACGCGTAGTTGACTTGTTATATTGAACAAAAGCTCAGTCTACCAACAATATCTGTGCAACTTGAGTGGTTTCAATTTCCAGACGCGCACATACACTGAATGAACGCCCATACCACTACCACTTTGAATGCCTCTATGTTTGATGACGCCAAATTAGCAAGTATTTCCTGATTGGGGAAAAGTTTGCTTTCTTTTTTTCTTTTTTTTGTCAGGGTGTAGCATTATCAGATGTGCACTCAGGCTGCTCGCTGCTACATATTCTGCAGATTATGACATCATTAATTGTTATTTTTCCGAAAATGTTCTACACATTGCTGAAATGGTCAGGAGTGGTGATCTCCGTGGGTGCATCGATTCTGCCATATTCAGATTGTGCATTAGACATGACAAAAGCATTTAGTTTTCACATTATTCGCTATAGTTGGCCAACACAACACAAAAAACTCCCCAAAACACCACATTCGACATTAGTAATTTCCAACTTCGAATAGTATTGATTTTTTAAATATTCAATTTATATTCAACTTTAGAAATTCGTTCCAACAGCCCTAGTATATGGATCATATTAGAGGAATATGTAGCTTTACAGGTGGATATGGCATATGGGTCAGCTTAAAGAGCCACATAGGTCCAATTCGATACTAGGTCCCCATGAGCACTTGGACCTGCATATGCCACTTGCACCACTGCGGCCCCCCAGGATGTTATGTTTGTTATGTATTGGGATTGCATTACCGCCACCTTAAATTAGCAGTAGTGACCAGTCAGTGTTAACAAAGAATATGAAGCTTTATTAAATCAGAACAGTATTGTTCATATTGTAACACACCAACTTGTACTCAATTACTCAAACTTCTCCAAGTTGAATTTGGTGAACAGCAGCTGTTGGGCGTGGGCTGGGAGCAGTGTAGAGCAATGGGGAGACACAACATCACCTGCTGTGCTAAACAGTTGCTCTGATGAGACGCTGGTTGGGGGACAGGTCAGATATTTCACCGCCACGTGAGCCAATGCTGGTTGCGTGACCATCTTCCTTGACCAGTAGGTGACCAGTGGATCGGACGAGAGCGATACCGTGTTGCACTCCGCTAGATAGTTTTCTACGATGCTGCTGGAGGAGAGGTGAGTTTTCGCAGACCTCTCAGACTTCTGTGACATACTTTGCATCGCCCCCCAAAAGAGGCTCTTCCGGACAGTGTCCTCTTCCGCGGCTGCAGTGGACAAATCGCTAGTGGCCGCAGCATCATCAGGTTCTCCCACCAGGTGACCAAGCCTCTCCTCAACCTCAGAAACAACTTCAGCCTTCAGCCTATTAAAGTCTGACTCACTGAGAAGTGAACTTGGCATCATCTTGAATCTGGGATCCAAGAGAGTGGCCTTAAAGTAGGGACCAGTGGGGTCTTGCAAGACTGGCTGGAATTGCTCAACCAGCAGCGCCTCTAAGGATATTGCCAGTTTGCGAGCCTCGGGCAGGGCCTGAACTCCTGCAGTCGTCTTCAGATTCCCTATAGACGCTTTGAGGGCCTGCACACACGGGATGACGGAAGACAGAGATGTACCATCCTCAAAAGCATTCCGAGTTGCTTCCTCAAAAGGCTGCAGTATCTTCAGCGTGGCCTCAATTAATTCCCACTGGTGGTGTGACAATGATCCTGCCGAGTCCAACTGTGTTCCCATGGCGACAATTGCACTTTTCTGCTCAAGAAGACGCCGGAGCATTTGGAAAGTAGAGTTCCACCTAGTGGACACATCGAGCACCATGGTATTCAGGGGGAGTCCAAGCTCCACCTGGATTTGGTGCAGTTTCACGGTGGCGTCGTTTGAGCTATGCACAAACGCTGTGATTTTCCTGCCGATTGTGATGGCGTGGCTCACAGCTCGGCACTGTGTCAGGGCGCCGGTAACTACCGAGTGCAGGGCACGCGCCACACACCTGATGCGCCCAAAGCCGCCATCAGCGATGGCTTTCACCGCGTTTGAGGCGTCGTCGTCGGTAACAAAAAACTGTACAGAAAACCGATCACTGATCTCGCGTTGCCATGCGGCAATGAGACACTGAAGCTTTTCAAGTACGCTCGATGCAGTGTGCTCCAGATTAATGACGGACAAGCCCAGTAGAACAGCCACACGTCTGTGGCTCACCGACTCTGATCCAGTGACCTCTCGTCCTGCCCAGTGCCCTGTGAGTGACAGGTAGGCATTCGTGGAGGACTTGCTTGTCCATATGTCTGTGGTACAGTGTACCACATCACCCTCTATGCTTAACAGGGATTTCTTCACCTTTGCTCGAATGTTATTGTACAGGTTTGGCACAACTGTACATGAGAAATGCATGGGGGAGGGTACCCTGTAGCGGGGTGCGGTCACAGCTAGGAGCCTCAGTAAACCCTTGTTTTCAACAACTGAGAAGGGCAAAAGGTCCTGACAAATCATTTCACCCAAAGCTTCTGTAATTTGCTTGGCAGTTGGGTGGTCGTCTGGGTATAACGTGTTTGAATTGTACACAGCCATTATTGGGAGTTGTGCGTTGTGCATCAAATCTTGCCGAGGCTTCTGGGCAGTCAGTTTCAAGGTAGAGGCCAGATGGTGCGGTGCATGACCCTGCGTTGGGGGAGTCTTGGACAGAGCAGGGTGCTTGAAATGTATGTGGTTATGCATTGAGGACGTTGTTAGCCGTTTCTGGTTCTTGCCCCGGCTAAGTATGGTCTTGCATAACTTGCAGATGACCTTAGTCGGGTCCGTTGAGCTGGTCGTAAAGTGCTCCCAGATAGCACTGGTCACTGCTCGCCTCTTTCTTGCAGGGGGTGACGAGTCCATTGCTGGGTCCTAAAAAAATAGTGAATTTTTAAAATCAATATTACATATGCAAAGATTAAATAGAAAGAGACCTGATGCAACTCATAAGAGATACTAATGTTATACTTATGGATCAAACTGATAAGACTGTATTATGCATTTTGAGTAAAGAAATATATTTGTCTATGGCATACATGGGCAACATACGGCGCGCGGGCCACATCCGGCCTGTGGGCTTTCCCTGACCGGTCCGTGAAAGAACAATAGTCAAGAGCCTAGCATAGAGATAATGCATGCAAATCAATATCGTTGTTTTTTTATTTTGAAAGTTTACTGCTATTTTATGCCTACACATTTGTGAGTGGATGCATCACGACGTAAACACCCTCACTGATGTGCTGGTGAATAGAATTTATGCTTCTAAGCGTCGACACAATGCAGTTGCCTTTACGCCGGGCGTAAACCTTTCAAAGTTTTGTGTCTCTTATGTCTGCGCCGCCACCACCGCAAAGGTTGTTAGAACGAACTCCTACTGCTGCTGGCTGGCGTCTACGGTGTTCATTTCAAAACGTTACTGGCAGATAGACAGTTTACAATCGGATAACCCCGTGAATTGTAACCAAAATATGTCTGAGTTTATTTGCAAAGCTTATGTTTGCGAACTAGTATGATGCTACTACCCACAGGTTGCTTGAAGCAGCCGGCTGAACACAGAGCGAGTTGACCAATCACAGTTATGTGCATAAAGTTAAAGCAAAAACATAGCCTACATTTTAAAATAGTTTTCTTTGTGCATGTTGATTAACTAATGACAACCTACTATTGTCTGCTCCACATTTTCATAGTCTAATTCTGCATAGAGTTAATTTAATGATGGTAATGATTTAATGATGAAATATTGCTGAGTGTTGATGAAATGGTGGCACAGGCCTATCGGTTGTACTGACTCCTTCACATTTTCATGACCTAGCCTAATTATATAGATATTGTAGTACTTTTTTATATCAGTCTTTGACAACTGAAAAAAGAAATGTCATGTCAAAAAATCATTTTCGAGAATGAGGATTAAATACTGGACATAGATTAACTATTGTCTCCCTCACATTTTCATCTGTTCTTACGACTAGTAAACAAAACCATATGATTTACTTAATGTTATACAAGAACAGAATAGAATTGAACAGAATTGAGTTCAGACTTGAGTTCGGTATTTTGGGACCGGCCCTCCTCAACAGTCCCAGTTTGTCATGTGGCCCCTTGGGGAAATTAGTTGCCCACCCCTGGTCTATGGCATATTATTAGCATATTAGGCTCAGCGAAGGTTATTCAAAACCTGCATTGTGTTGAACTCAGCCCTTCGGCAGGATTCAATGATGTACAGTCCTTGAAATGGTTCTTTTAGGGACACAAGGTTTCCTTTTTAACATTCCATTTCTTAATGCAGAGGAAGTAGATTGGGAACCAAATTTTGTTTTTATTGTTGAAAGGGTCTATAGTCCTTGAAATGGTTCTTTTAGGGACTTCTTGACATTGTTAAAGAGCTTTGAGACGATTTTGTAATTGTTCTTGGGATCATGTAGCCTGGCCATGTCCATCTAGATCTACTTTCAGGGAGATACTAGTCTGGCTTGTGTTTCCCAAAACCATAGTTGCTAACCTGTTAGCAACTTAGTTGGTTGGCAATGGGAAATTGCATCGCAACCAACAAAGCTGCTAACTTAGTTAGCAACTATGGTTTTTGGAAACACGGCCGAAGATCACTAATGTTTCCATTGTTCGGCATATTACTTGACCAATCAGCGAGGAGAGGGGATGATGCTATATAGTTTTGTCATCAAAAGTGACTGTGGTAAGCAGTAGTAGCAACGCCTGCAAACATCAAAAATGGCAGTCGGAAGAATGTGTACATTTATTTACAGCAAAGACAGACTCGAATAGATTGTTTCCTGACTGCCAATACTGTTTTTGTCAGTTTGTAAAGTTTAGACAGAGTAGAAAGAAATGTCAGGAGTTCCTGATCAATGTGATTGGTTAGGCTGGACCAATGATTTAAAAATGAACAGCATGTCTACACCCGCCACCATACCAGCTTTCGCAATCGTGAGTGCCCAGACTCTATTTACTAAGTGACTGAGTTTGGTAACCAGGCTAGGGATCTGTTTTTTTGCTAATGCCAATGACCTTACACAAATTCTAACTCTTGTGCCAGAGACTATCTAATGACCCAAAATCCTCCATAAAAATGTATGGTGTTCGTGTGCATCGTATGGCAGTTGTCTGCACATACAGTGGGTCCCGGTTAAAAATTGACACTTCATTCACGATCAAGGTGATTCACGCAGCTGGGTGAAATGTAAGTACAACTGCAGCCGCTTGGGGGCAGCATAGTCCGCTGTGGTGTTCCACGGTTGAACCGGACGGAGCGTTTGACAGCAAGGGCTGTGATTGGCCGAGTTTTCAGTGTGTTTCTCTGTGTTTTTAGCAGCCCCTGCAACATGCTAGTCCACTGTAGCCTATAAGCTTTGTACATAATGTTAAACATAGTTTTGGATTCAGTGGCAAGATTTCTTGATTGTACAGTGCCTGTCTCTCAGTAATGTTTTAAAATGAGAGCTTCGTCAGCTGGCAGTAGGCTACTTTGTTGGCAGTCATGAGAAGTTCGCTTGCTAACAGAACATAAATATGCTGCCCAGAAACCTCGTGAATAGTACTGATTTTTTTTACTACACTAACGAGGTTGAAATATAGCCTTTGCCTACAGCATCTCCTTAACAAAATGACAGTCATATGACAAAGGAAAACGAATTCGGTCACTCAAGACTGTGCCACAGCAACCAGTGTAGGCTACAGTCCTACCCAATAGGCCTACTCGAAGCAGATAGCGTTGTCTGACGGTCGAGTGGGTTAAGGCAGGTATTTCCAGAACTGGTCTGCAACTTTCAGGCAGTTCTGAGTTCGAATCTAGGCAGGAGCAGAGCCATATAAAGGCCTAGGCCTATTGTTATCATTTTTTGCAAGGTGTTGCTCCTGGCAAGACTTGTTTATAAGATGTTTGGTGATTAATTGATAGCCGTTTTTGGGACACGTTAAACGTTCTTTATGATGAGTGCATACAGGGAGTAAAACGACTCTTACGCGTTCTTACAACTGTATGCTACAATGATTGCAATACAAAAATATGCGCGTTTATGTTTTGCACTTTTGCCTCATGTGTTTTCAGGTTTGAGGGCTTTTTTTTTTGCCAATATTGACCTTGGTAGACTCTGCATATGTTATTTCTCCGTATGGAAAATAAAGTCAATTTTCGACACACGTCTGTTATTAGTTCAATAACAAGTGTTGCTTGTTAAAACATGTGACTAGTGAAACTCAAATGATTTTAGAAATATTTAGCCAAAGCCAAAAAGTGTTAGAGAAGGAGGCGTAGTGCAGCTCAGATGTCTTCTTAATTTTTCTTTATTCTTCAGTAAAAGGTGCAGAACATTATTAAACTTTGACTAACGTTTTGATGTTAGTTAGTCAAAAACATCGACACATCGAAGCGTTAGTCAAAGTTGAATAATGTTCTGCACCTTTTACTAAAGAATAAAGAAAATGAATAAGACATCTGAGCTGCACCGGGCGCCTTCTCTCTAAAATATCTGTCCTGACTTTGTCTACCAAAAAGTGTTACTTTGTGCCCCGCGCTCCCCCACTGCTTGTGAAAGAAGGGGGTGCTGAACGAGAAAAAGCTTAATGTCCCAAAGCGGCAACAAGTCATAATGGTAGGCTACAGGAAGTGGGGGAGGGTATGGGATGACCAGAGCCATAGCTTAAAATGCTATTCAGAAAGCATCTTCTATTGTCTTTCCAGGCACACAGCTCGTTACCATATAGCCTATCGAGTACCTTAACAGATAGGCTCTGCTCTTGGGTTTGGCCTCACAGCGAACTCAACCCTCGTGTTGCTTGCAGTTTGTTAAATAAAGCGATGCAGATTACATTATTTATTTCTGATTAATTGCGTCTTTTGATGTCTTTTGCAAAATCTGCTTGTTAGGCTGGGCTACTGTCAATTTCCTGTACAGGTAAATGTTCAACAATTGCTGGTGTAGGCCTACAGGCTATAATCAATTAGGGACTGTTCGTTATTTATTTAAGGGGCTACCGGAGGAGTTTTGGGAGCGTTAGTCAAAAAAGACGTGACCCTCCCTCGCCAGCAAGAAATTTTTCTATGACCCTCCAAAGTGATTGAGAAAAAACGCATGACCCTCCCCAGTCCCAACAATTTATTGATGCTTGGCTACTGGGTCAATTTGGGAGCTTGCATGCTACGACTCCATCCTTGAAATGCCTTGAAAAGGCTGTCGTTTGCACAATTTCACAAATAATCACTGGGACCGAAACAAACCTGTCAACTTTTCCCGGGTTTATCGCGTATTTAACTTTTTCCTCGCTGTCTTCGGAGGAGCTGCAGGGCCGTCGCAAAGGGGGTGCGAGGCCCTGTGCGAACTTGACAGATGCATGAACTTACGTGCATGAAATCATGCGATAGCTTACTTTACACATAGCCAAGGCTACCGTCGGTGCATTTTAATAGTAGCCTAGTCTACAAGAGGGGAAATTGTATAGCCTATAACATTAGCTGAGTCACATATTTGGCCATATGGTGTTTATCATAGGCTACATCACGAAACCAAATAGTGTAACAAAGGCGAACACTTTAACAGGGGAAATTAATTGGGCATGAATCATTGTCCTGAACGATGTGCACTATGGAAACTGGTCTGTATGCTAACATTGGACAAATAAATGACACTGACTCGCCATCCTGACTCAGGAAAAAAAAACATTGTCTTGCTTTGGCGCAAACTCAGCAATGAAATCATAGGCCAGTTTGCAGGTAGCCTAACGTCTTTTTTAATTCATAGAAGGGAGAGCCCTTTCTCTCCTGTGACATTGAGGTGTGCAAATAGTTTTTAATAGCCTGTTCAACTTCGAAAAGCTTCATTCACCCGATGCCAGTCACTGATTGCAATTTCAAATTTCGGGAAGCTTTGTTCAATTTTTTTAAGTTTTAAGTGCAGTAGGCCCATATCTGCCCCCTTTGGAATTATATCTCGAGCCTATTATAAGGTCCAGTGCGTTATGTCCTGGGATTCGGACGTGCTCAAAAAGAAAAGAAAACACTTTTTTATAGATGGTTATGAGAAGCAATATGAGTCTGAACTGTGTCATTCAGACTCAACCCTCTTGTTGATATTTTTTGTTGTCGTTTGAACGTCGGCAAGCAGGCATGTTGCGGTTGCAATTTAAGTGAAATTTCTACAGTAGGCCTACAACATGCAACATGCTTGTTAGGCTGGGCTACTGTCAATGCACTTGTACAGGTAAATGTTCAACAATTGCTGGTGTACAGGCTATAATCATTTGTCCAGCGGTTTAAAAAAATGTTCGTGCTACATTCAAACGCAAAAGGTGCTTTGATATCTTTTTCGTTTGAAGGTCGGCAAGCAGGCATGCTGCGGTTGCAATGAATGAGGATAATTGGTTTTATCTGCGGTTTATTTTTTGCATTATTTTGAATATGACTCGCTCCAGTCTCAACAGCACGTCTACTTTTTCCACACGCATCTAAGTTCTAACACACATATCCCCTCTCGCTTTCTCTCTCTCCATCCCTGCGCACGGGGCTTTCTTAAAGGAGCTGCACCGTTATACAACAATTGCATCTAAATTTTCATATTAGAATGTTGTCTGTTTAAGTGTAAGCTTAAACTACCGTGATCAATTTAAGTTCCCGTGCCCCCGCTGAAAGTCTCATGCGCTTATCGTTACACTATCAAATCTATAAGTAACCGTGACAAATGGGGTATAAGATGTATAAACTCACGCTATTGTATTATCATATATGTTTGGTAATGGCTCACTGAGTCATGGAAGCAGTTAAGTCAAGTCGCATCAAAAATAGTAGTGGCAGAACTCCCAAGTGACACCTTGTGGTTGTCTGTGTCAACTGCAGTTTGTGCCATTTCTGCTGAGAAAATTGGGTGTGTGATTCATGAAGGAACCTGTCCAAACTTAACTGGGACCCACTGTATCCCACCTGTTATTACCATACCATATTGCCATGCTACCACTATCACAAATGGGTAGGGCTGGGATAAACGATTATTTTTTTAAACGATTAATCTAGCGATTATATTTTCGATGCATCGATTAATCTAACGATTCATTTTTTCAGTCCGATTTCGATTCGATTATCTTCCCATTAATTGACTTATCATACCATATTGCCATGCTACCACTATCACAAATGGGTCATTCCATGTGAAAAACAGCCAATATCGGGGTATCATGTACCAAATGCCAAAAGGTGAAATCCCAATGTGTCAATTAGGGCCGTGGCACCCAAAATTCAAATGGACGCCATGGCCAAACCGTTTGAGATATTGACCTGACACTTCAGATTCCTTTGTTTGGTAACATAAGGCATATTTTCACCGCTTTTCAGCAAAATCTGAGAGGTGTCATGTACATGGGTGGCTGAGTTGGTGTGGAATGACCCAAACAGCTCCATGGGGGCGCCAAAGCAATGGTAAAAAATAATAATAATAATAATAGTAATAATTTTATTAATAATATATTTGGTTTATTCTATATGTAGCTACTGTTGTACATTTCTAAATAATTTCTGCATTTCCTCAATGTTAAATAACATTTTAGAGGACTAACAGGCTAGAGTAGGCGCCCTCTCTCATAAGATTCTATCATAGAATTTTGACATAGAAGAGGGAGTGGGGGCGCCGTGAGCGCTGAGCGAGCAGGTACGAGTAGTGAGTTTTCGTCTATGGAAAAAGATGGATGCAGCAAAAAAGCTGTTGGGGGCTAAAAATAGAAAAAGAAAGGGAAAATGAGATGGCATGTCAAGGGATGCGACAGTAGCTAAATAAGTGGATGGTGAAAAGCAACAGGTAGGATTTAAAGTGTGATGTCTGTGCATGGAGGCACACGTTTCATGTTCGTGTTATTCATGTTACCAGACTAACTAGCGTTTGCTAAGCATATGCCGATTGTAATAGCCTATTCCAATTAGATAGCTAGGTGGATACCATGCTCATACTGCACTTTTAATGGCAAACTGCAAACAGAAATGTCACACTAGCAACAACTCATTACATGTTTCCATTTCTTAACAATGAAGACTCCTTGTAATAACTTAATATTGTGCTGTCAATGTGGCACAAACAAAGGCTAGAGTTGGATCAGCCTTATCCTTTGTGAGCACCAACTGGCAAAATGATGTGATGAGAACCGTTTAGACTCTCTTAAAGTGACAATGCGACATAACAATACTTCAATTCAAATAGGCAGAAAGGCAGAATTTCTTTTTACTGGGGCAATTTGTTGTTGCGTGGAATGACCCAAATGTCATTCAGGTGTAAATCCAAAACACAGTACCTGGACCAGGTCAGCTTTGACAGCTCTAGATGTATTCATTGTCTGGTCCGTTCTGGAGTTTCCCCTCTTTCTTATCTTTGCTGCAAGAACAGAAGAGAAGAGACACACGTTTAGAATCATTCATTTAGCAGAAAACTTTTACCTAATGATACAGAAGACTCACATATACAGTCATTCATTTAGCAGAACACTTTTACCTAATGATACAGAAGACTCACATATACAGTCATTCATTTAGCAGAACACTTTTACCTAATGATACAGACTTTTGGTGCTGGTGCTTCCCTGTGGTAAAGTCTGGGATGTGGGTAAACACATATGGAGTGGTGGAAATGTGTGTAGTCTGGGATGTGGGTAAACACATATGGAGTGGTGGAAATGTGTGTAGTCTGGGATGTGGGTAGATACACATAGAGATATGGAGTGGTGGAAATGTGTGTAGTCTGGGATGTGGGTAAACACATAGAGATATGGAGTGGGGGAAATGTGTGTAGTCTGGGATGTGGGTAAACACACTATATCACAATATTGTTTGTTGACAATTCTGGGCTACGGCATACAATGCAGAAAACACCTAACCTGAACGACTGTAGTCTCCATAATCTTCATCATCATCATCACCGTCACCATCATTATCATCAACTTCATAATCTTCGTCATCATCATCATCATCATCATCATCAGATGCTGGAGCCTCCAGACCTTCAGACGAGACCAGCGAAGTCTGAGAGTGAGATGAGACTTCTATTAGTTAGTCGAATGACTCACGCCAACACCTTAATGCAGTGGTCGCCAACCCGTCGATCGCGATCGACCTATAGATCTTTAGGACTTACCCAGTAGATCCCGAGAATAACATGAAAAATAAAAGCACAGTCACCAAATTCCCGCATGTTCGACAACGTTTTACAGGGCCTACATTTCAGCGCGGGATTGGGGGTATAGCGCATGATTTAGTCAAGACCCGCAATTCTAGCCATCATAATGCGAGAAATTCCTGCACATATTTTACAGCGTGTCTGATAACGTTAATCTAATAATGGAGAAATTCCTGCACATATTTTACAGCGTGTCTGATAACGTTAATCTAATAATGGAGTGGCGTGAATGTGAGACCGGACGAACCAACTTCTGACTTGAACCGAACGTAACCCACTGCAGACACACACACGCACAGCACCACTTTGCAGGTGCACTCTCTCTCTCTCGCAACAAGACTTGTCACCGCTGAAGTCCAATTATGCTAGGTGCTTCTACATCAACTGCTAACTGACAGAAAATAAAAACAAATGTTTAGCGATCAGGAACTGTCCGGAATTTGTTCTCCATTTGAAGAATGCAATCGATTACGTACGTGCACAGACAGCTACAGACACGGAGCACATTGTAGGCCGTGGCCACATTACATTTACTTCCTAGAGTGCGCCTTCATTTCTTTACGTGAAAGATGCTTCATACCAAAACAGTGATCAAACATTATCAAATGTATCATGACGTGTTGTCACAAACACTTACTCCAATTAGAAAATCAAAACCAAAATCATGTAAATAAAGACTATGTTAAGTGTTGTTATCTCATTGATGCCTGTAGCCTATTAGGGGGTGGATGATGTGATAGGCAAATGTATCAGGTCAAAAATAGCCTAAATAAAAGGCCTTAAATTGGAAGTATTTTAGCTTTGTTCAGGGCAAGGTCAATACTTGAAATCTGAAATATAGGATAACACTTTTTTTCTTTAAAAAGATTGAAGTTTTTTTAATCGCACTGCAGAAAGTGATATCTTACTAAGTGTTATGATCTTATTCTAAATATCTAGTTGGTATTGTTTTTAGCATAAAGACACATACTTTGAGCTTTCTTGTAAGATTATTTAACTTAATAGATGTCAAAATCAAAATTGAATAAGAAAATGTATCTTAATTTAAGATGAGATTTAAGATTTAAGACAAATTGTCTTAAACCTTAAATTTTAAGATACATTTTCTTAATCCATTGGCAGATACATTTGCTTGTTTTTTTTTGTCTTAATTTAAGAAGATTTTGACTTTTTTTAACACTTGGTAAGATATCACTTTTTGATCTGACAAGCTAATTGCAAAAAGGATAGCTCTCACAGTACCTGGATTTGTTTGGGTTTTGTATCTGCATCTGAAGAGTCGTTCTGTTCCATCCTGGGATCCGCGTCCTCTAGAGGAGAAAACAGAAGAGACTTTTACATTCACATCTAATTCATTCAGGAGAAAACAGAAGAAGAAGAGACTTTTACATTCACATCTATTCATTCAGGAGAAAGTGTCTGAATTAAAGAGACCTTTAAATTCACATCTATTCATTCAGGAGAAAGTGTCTGAATTAAGGCGATTATAAGCGGTATCTAGCCTAAAACACATTCAGCAGAAATCCTCTCAGGTGATGCAGGCTTTTTGTTAACGTTACTTATATTTTGCGGGTGCCGGGTTAAGCCCAGTTCTTTGATTTACATTATAAACCAATGAAATCTATAAAGTGGTCTGGAAGGTACATTTTATCACACAGTTTAGATCCGGTATTTCTTTTGGTTCTAACTGATCCTTTGGATGAGACGTTAAACCGAAGTCCTGACTCACTGTGTTCATTAAAGATCCCACAGCATTTATTGGAAAGAGTAGGGGGTTCCCCGGTGTCCTGGCTAAATACCTAAATAAATTTAATCTTGTCCCCCAATTAACTGCCATGTCTTTTCCTTTGGTTCTACATATTTTAGCAATATTAAGGACATATATTAAAATGCTGACTCAACTCAGAACAAAACCAATTGAAAACGGGTGCTAGTGCCTAGCAATCTTTTAAAACTGCTCTGTCCCACTGCACATTGACAGGTTCTACTGTAGGCCTAAATTTGCAGTATTTACCCTGTGGGCTTGTTTGCCTTTTGTATTATTATAAAGGTTTATAACTATTTCCTTACAAAAATGTTTGCATGTATGCCCCAGCTGTGGCACAACTGGCTGGGGCACCTGCACCGTACACCGGCGACCAGGGTTCGATTTCCGCCCCGTAGTCCTTTCCGGATCCCGCCCCTGCTCTCTCTCCCATTTGCTTCCTGTCACTCTCCACTGTCCTATAATTAAAGGCATAAAAAGCCCAAAAATATATTTAAAAAATGCATGTTTGCATGTATGTAAAGAGAGAGAGAGAGAGAGAGAGAGAGAGAGAGAGAGAGAGAGGGAAGGATGGAAATACATTACGCAATGGCAAAATGAAATTCACTCTAACAAAAAACTGGGCAGCTACTGTCAATTAAATACTGAGAATACAAACTAGCAAATTATCTAGTAACACTGAAACAACCTCAAAAAACGTGTCTTACAAAATACAGACTGGGTGACCATAAACTCCAAATAGAAATAGGACGCCATAAAAAATCATGACAAGAAAAACATCAACGCCTATGCAAGTACTGTGACACAATGGAGGTTGAAGATGAAATACATTTTCTGCATAGGTGTCCCAATTATCAATTACTGAGAAATGACTTCTATGCAAGATTTAGTAGACACAATAAACAATTTATGTCACTAATTGCTAATTCCAAAATGAAAATTCTCTTAGGAGAGGACACACAGACAATTGAGCTAGCAGCTCAGTTTGTGTATATGTGCCACAATTTATCAATTTATTTTATTATTATTTTATTTATATTTATTTACTTTTGTATTTGTTTATTCTTACTTATTGTCATGCTCTTTGTTTCCTCACTAACTTAATTATGATTTGTATGCTTTGACAACACAAGTGCTCTTGTCATGTCAATAAAGCTTTTTTTTATTTGATTTGATTTGAGAGAGAGAGAGAGGAGAGAGAGAGAGAGAGAGAGAGGAGGATGGAGAGAGGGAGGGAGAGAGAGAGGATGGAGAGAGGGAGAGAGAGAGAGAAAGAGAGGATGGAGAGAGAGAGAGAGAGAGGAGGATAGAGAGAGGAGGATGGAGAGAGAGAGAGAGGAGGATGGAGAGAGAGAGAGGAGAGAGAGAGAGGAGGATACACAGTGGGTGCAATACCTGGAAGAAGCATTTATTATTAAAGGTGCTCTAAGCGATGCCACGGTGTTTTTTAGGCTTCTTAGTCACTTACTGCAAACATCACCTAACCAATCGCTAGCTGTCTCTGTCCTGAATACACTGTAAAAACAGCCCAGGCTCCAAAAACAGCAACAAAAACAACCTGGGCAAACCTAGCCCATAAAAACATAAACTGTTCCAGCAAAATCAAAGGCGTTTAGGGGAGTTTCAATTGCACGGGGAGCAGCACGGGAGGGAGGTGGAGGAAGTAGCGAGCTACATGTACCGCTCTCTTTTGTTTGAAAGTCAACAGAAGTGACGTTACCCAGCATCACTTAGAGCACCTTTAACCACCTCAGTAATTATCTATAAAAAGAAAGTACATTCCTGACATGGAGGAAGGTGGTTCATGTCTCATTGAATATTAAATCTCATTTAGAGGACATAGGTTTTTAAAAATAGCCCAAAATAGCCTTGTTCAATACGGTCTTTTGTCCCTTAACAGGCCAAAAAAGCTGACACACAATGTTATAGACAGACAGCTGTGGTCAACTAATTTTTGGAGAAAAGTTGATCACTGTTCATCCTTGATCATTAATGTTATACATCATAGGTTTAAGAAGATATTAGACGAAGGTTAAATGAAAAACACACACTTTGGAAGATGTCAATAACTCTTTATAAAACCATTAACCTTACATAAAAAATAACTCAAACGCAAACAGGCAAAAATGCAAAAACTGTGCAAAAATATTGTGGTGGGGGAAGGGGGGTTATGACAGCATTTTTTCAATGTTGGCATCTATGCATTTCGCAAAAATGTCCACCACAACTTCTACCATTCCGGGCCCCAGGCCATGGCTCAAGTGGTGGAAGACCTCGCCATTCCTCTGGACCTCCTGGGCCAAATTTTGCAACTGGTATCTGGAGGGAGACATTGAATGTTCTCAGTATATAGCTTTACCTGTGCATTTACATCAACATAGTGAAGTTTCAAACCTATTGTAATTGACTCAACTTGTTCTGACTGAAAATGGCACTGCCACATGCACAAGGTTGTAAGATAATGTGGTCGAAACATGGAATCAAAAAAATGGCAAGTCCAAAATTCTGAGAGCTGTGATGGCAAATAAAGATGTTTCCATTGATTATATAAAAAGGGTATGAATACTTTTGGACATGCCATTTTTCATAAAAATGTAAAAAAATAAAATAAAAAAAAAAAACACATTGGTATGTTTGTATATATTTTTTGCAAATGCTTACTTTAACTCTGTTGTTTTCCCTATTGCCACGCTTGGGTCAGCGGCCATCGGCATGGTCACCGCGTCAAAGTTAATGCCCTTGGTGGCAAGAACAACGGCCGACTGGCAAAGGTCCTTAGCGTCCCCTTAGCAAAATAGAAAACAGAAAATAAACGCGAATAGAATAGAACACAGCTTTTCGATAAATTGTTATGTTAAAGTGCATTTGTTTTCAACTACATAGCAACATAACCAACTTTGCAACCAAATTGAATGTAACGTGTAGCTCCATACACATAGCTTGTCTTGTTGTATTGTTTTGTTTTGTTATTGTTGTTATGCTTTCCTTCTAGTATGTTAAGCGACCTTGGGTTTGAGAAAGGTGCTACATAATTTATAAACTTATTATTATTATTATTATAAAACTGTTAATAATTGAACTGTACTAAATTCTTATGTTAAAGTGCATTTGTTTTCAACTACATAGCAACATAACCAACTTTGCAACCAAACTGAATGTAAAACTGTTAACAATTAAACTGTACCCTCCGTAAGTCTGGTGCACAATGAGGTCACCTGGGTGGCGGGCCCCGGGACCACGCCCACCTTGCCCAGCTCCTCCCTTAGGTGCCTTTTTTCATTTTTATTCATTCGAAGGAGCGATGTCAGTGTACTGACAGACATGGTCTCTGGAGGAGCAGTCCTCCTCTTCACCTCCTCCACAGACACAGGGTACCTTTGTCAGACATATTTAAAAAACAGAGGCCAATGAGTGATAATGAGCCTGCAGTAAATCCGAGAAAAATTAAAACGACAGAGATGTTGTTGCAAACTTGTGATTAGCCATCATTGTCAGGCTGTTTATGAAAATTACAGACATTCTATTTTCCTATGAAACAGAGGAAACCCATGCTAAAATAAAACTCTGTAGTCAGGAATTTGATCGTGTTGGTATGAATATATGTTGTAGTATGTGATTCCTACAGTGTAAAAAAAATATACTAACGTCTTAGAAACGTTGTAAAATTATTGAGATAGATTAAGAAAGCCACCGCTATGGTGATTTCAATGGTTCCATGATTTGTTTAGATCCAGTGAAACTGCTGCCTTGACAACGCTATGTCATGGCTTCGGTACTCTTTTAAGCCTAAATGTTAATCTCTGAAACATAACTCTTTTACCTGTGTGTGCGGTGACCTGAGCACACCTTTAGGAGGCTCGGCACACACCGAAAAGCCTTGGGGCCTTGTACGCCTGGGGGATCTAGTTCGGGGTCTTGTGCAACGTAGGGATCCTTACAGTGGTCTTGGGGCCCTGGGGAGTCCTTGGAGACCGGGCGTGATCCATGACACATTTCAATTCTGGACCTTTTCGCTGGCCCTTGAAACAAAAAAACAAAAACAAAACAAAAAAGGGCTTAAAGCTTAAAAATGGCTTAAAGCTTAAAAGGGCTTAAAGCAATAAAAATGTCTTAAGTTGGAGGGACTTTAAAAATGGTAAATTGATGTGTAATTTAGAATGACCCTGAATGAACATGTATTCAGGTTTACCCTTACCTGGTGTGACCACAGGCATCTTTTCCATAAATAGACCTACATAATGAAAAGAGAGGCAAAACAGTTGTGTAAGCAGGGTACACAGATATATATCAAATAACTCAAATTATGTGGCTACCTCTTAGTTATCTAAATGGAATACAATTATTTAAAATGCCTCAAAGTTATCAGAAATTAACAAGTGGATGAAGCTAGTTTTACAAAGCAGTGGAAGTCAGTTTGTACGTCTACATCTAAAAACTGGTTTAGAGTTTGTTACATAGCAAAATACATATCTGCCTTGCCATTATTTAAAATTCAACTGGCTGTCTCAGTAAGTCAGCACTACAAAACAGTAAGTCTGTTTGTTCAACAGGCTGCCTCAAAAGTAGGCAGTATTATGAAGCCGGCTGTACGCCTTACGCTACCAGAAGCCTCCCATTTATCTACATGCTGGCTGATTGTGCGTTAAGCAGCCTTACACGTCGGAAGTCTGTCTGTATCTACCTCTCTCTGGATGCCTAACAGTTATCTAGCAATAATTGGCTGCCTTTGAGCTACCCAGTATTACAAAAATACATCGTCTGTGCTGCCTTCCAGTTATCTTCAATTCAACTGCTGGCCCAGAGGTAGCATGTCTTAGCTGCTATGTCTAGATGTTTTACAACTTATCTAGCTGGATGCCTAAAGGAGTTTTGGAAAGACACCCACTCAACCAGGCCTTTGTGCAGCTAACTTAAAACTAATAAGCAGACTAGGAGACATAGGCTAAAGCCACTCAACCATGCCTTTGTGCAGCTAACTTAAAACTAGGTTGTCTCGTAGCTGTTTAAATAAGCAGACTGGGAGACATAGGCTAAAGCCTAACTACATATAGCACTATACATAGAACTACTCAGTCACTCTCATAACCATCCAAAAAAATAATTGGCTGCCTGGAAGTTAGCTAGCACTAACTGCTAGCTCATTACTGAGTAAACTCTTTCCTGCATAGATAAGTTTAAAAGTAGTACTTAAATTGAATGCTCATCACTGCCAGCTATTTGAACAGATTGAAAGCATTTGAGCCAACCTTGGCTTAGCAGCTAGTGTTGGCTAAATTTTCAAAGCACGTGTCATTTCATTATGAATTCAAATCAGATCTTAGAATATCTATGCTACTTACTGTGATTGGATGAAATTGGTGGGGGGTGGGAAGGCCTTCCATACAGCGCCATCAAGAAATCCGCTCAATGTGTAGTTTCACTTTAGATACCATTTTAGAGACATGTGTTTTTGCAGTTTTGTTTTTGTTCATTTTAATAGCAAATTGTTGTTGACAAGCAACAGTGAGAGACTGGCCAGTTGCTGCACTAAGGTAGCTATGGATACGGCGGGCTGGGAGATAGCAACAGGATAAGCAACACCATGCGAGTGTCTGCTCTAGTTGACTGCATTTTGCAAAGAATTAGCTGAACGTTCCCTCAAAGTGGATACGAAAGACGAATACACCTCTTCAAGGTTTGTTTCTCTGTCTAGCTAATCTCCACACGTGTTGGAGCGGTCAGCTGTGTCCTGACGATTTCAAACTTATTTGGATACAGAGCGCATCAACCTATCGGCGCTTTGCTACATTAGCAAGGAAGTGCCGACAGGTGGCAGATGACATAGGGCCCACGCACTGGCTCTCTGGAGATGTCCTGTGACTAACCTGCGTGGCGTACAGTTTGTGGCGCAACTCGAAACTTTTGCATAAACTATTAAGTGACAGATGTACCGACTTATCATGGTTCACGTCTGTGTATTGAACCGTAGGCGACTAAGAGTGTCGCAAGACCCCTTTTACTCCTCAACCATATACCCCTCCCACACACACACACACACACACACACACACACACACACACATTCTTCTTCTCTCACATCATTCGGTTCAATAATGCACCGTTGCATCTCTAGTGTACACAGTGTGTGTGTTTTCGTGTGTGTGTGCCTGTGTCCGTGTGTGTGGGTGTAAGCGTTCGCGTGTCCGTTCGTGTGTGTGCTCTGACCCAAAATTTCTTACCATACTGACTGCACTCCTCATATCCATGAACAGAATTTTCTTCTTTAATCCCCAAGATCAGTGGAATCTGACCGTCAGATGACATCATCTGTTCTGACATCAGCTGGTCTGGCTCATCAGCTGCCATCAGCTGTTCTGATTGGAGAGGAGAACTGCGACTCTTGATTTGCTGCAAAACACAATAACAGACGTTAGAATGTGTGTGCAAATGAGTGTGTGTGTGTGTACATGACAGGCGTTAGAATGTTTGTTTGTATGTGTGTGTTTTTGCATATGAGTGTGTATGTGTGTGTGTGTGTGTTTGCATATGAGTGTATGTGTGTGTGTGTGTGTGTGTGTTTGCATATGAGTGTATGTGTGTGTGTTTTGCATATGAGTGTGTGTGTTTGCATATGAGTGTGTGTGTGTTGCATATGAGTGTGTGTGTGTTTGCATGAGAGTGTTTGTGTGCCTGTGTGTGTTGTACATGACAGAGAAAGTGTATGAGTGTGTGTGTGTGTGTTTGTGCACCTGTGTGTGTGTGTGTGTGTGTGTGTGTGTGCACCTGTGTGTGTGTGTGTGTGTGCACCTGTGTGTGTGTGTGTGTGTGTGTGTGTGCACCTGTGTGTGTGTGTGTGTGTGTGTGTGTGTGTGTGTGTGTACCTGTGTGTGTCTCCCGTTCAAATGGCTCTCCCAGCCATGCAGCCTCTCAAGCACCATCCGAACTGCCCTGTGGGGAAAAAAAACAAAACAAAAAAAACACTTGCAATTTCAAATAATCAGTGTGTGTGTTAACAATAGGGCTGAATCAGTGTGTGTGTGTTTAATAGGGCTGAATCAGTGTGTGTGTGTTTAATAGGGCTGAATCAGTGTGTGTGTGTTAACAATAGGGCTGAATCAGTGTGTGTGTGTTTAAGCAACATCCGGCCGTGGCGCAACTGGCTGGGGCACCTGCACTGTACACCGGCGACCCGGGTTTGATTCCCGCCCCGTGATCCTTTCCGGATCCCACCCCGACTCCCTCTCCCACTCACTTCCTGTCATTCTCCACTATCCTATCTGATCTGGCAAAAAAAGGCCAAAAAAATATACAAAAAAAAAGAGCTACGAGGAAAATGGAGTCTCACAGTTTTAAGCAACTGAAATTGTGCAATTCAACAAGGTTCCCACGGCAACTGATATGTGGATGCAATTCAACAGGGTTTCCACAGCAACTGAAATGTGGATGCAATTCCAACAGGGTTCCATTCCCACAGCAACTGATATGTTGGATACAATTAAACAACAGGAAGTCCCACAACAATCTGGATATTTGGATACAAATGTGTGTACCTGTAGGTAAGTTCCTGTTCAAATGGCTCTCCAGCCATGCAGCCTCAAGCACCATCCGGTGGGGAAAAAACAAAAAAAAAAAAACACTTGCAATTTCAAATAGGCTGAATCAGTGTGTGTGTGTTAACAACAATAGGGCTGAATCAGTGTGTGTGTGTTTAAGCAACATCCGCCGCGGGCGAACTGGCTGGGGCACCTGCACTGTACAATCGGGCCCATCGGGTTTGATTTTGGATACCCAAGTGATCCTTTCGAATCAGATCCCACCCCTGCACTCTCCCACCCGATCCTATCCCACTCCCACTCACTTCCTGTCATTCTCCACTATCCCATCTGATTAAAAAGGCAAAAAGGCCAAAAAATATACAAAAAAAAGAGCTACGAGGAAAATGGAGTCTCACAGTTTTAAGCAACTGAAATTGTGCAATTCAACAAGGTTCCAACGGCAACTGATATGTGGATGCAATTCAACAGGGTTTCCACAGCAACTGAAATGTGGATGCAATTCAACAGGGTTCCCACAGCAACTGATATTTGGATACAATTAAACAGGATTCCCACAGCAACTGATATGTGGATGCAATTCAACAGGGTTCCCATGGCAACTGAAATGTGGATGCAATTCAACAGGGTTCCCACAACAACTGATATTTGGATACAATTAAACAGGGTTCCCATGGCAACTGATAAGTGGATGCAACAGGGTTCCCACGGGTCATGGAATTTCCAGAATATCATGGTATTTCAGTCTAAGTCAGGGAATGTTATAATTTTTGGGGAAAATTCATGGAATATCAGGGAATTCTTTTGTACCAGTTTAAAATGTACTTTCCAAAATACATTAATACAAACATATTTCGAGCAAACATAGTTCGCTCTGAATAAAATCAAGTAAACGTCAAAACAGTGGGTGGTAGAACTATCTCAAAAGTTCGCTCTGAATAAAATCAAGTAAACGTCAAACAGTGTGCGGTAGAACTATCTCAAAATTTTTGCTATTTAAGTATGTTCCTGCAATCTACCTGCACCTAACCAGGCTGTGTGTGGATCTTGGTATCATTTGGAACAAACATATTTCCATTATGTAAACTATAAAACATCCTCAAGATCAAGGTGCATTACAGGACATTACGTTCAATAACAATCAGTAGGCATAATGCCCTCTACGTGTTTCATCAAGAAAGCCACAGTCTGCAAGTCTGCATTCACACCTACAAACACAAACATATTCCTCTCTGTTTTGATGTGTGTGTGTGTGTGTGTGTGTGTGTGTGTGTGTGTGTGTGTGTGTGTGTGTGTGTACCTATTACTTCGTTGGTCTTTCAGCTGTTGAAGCAGATCCCTTAGTTCATTCTTCAGGAGAGACACAGTCTGCACACACATACAGATACACTCGTTAAATACATGCACACACATACAGACACACTCGTTAAATACATGCACACATATACAGACACACTTGTTAAATACATGCACGCACATACAGTAATTATTCCAAAATGTTACTTCAGGAGAAAGAGCTTTTGATGCATGGTCAGTGTTTCCCACAGAATTGAATTCTATTTGTGGTGATGGGTGACATTAACCTGACCCTAGCCAGATGAATGTCGTTCCGCTTAGCTCCGCCTAGCTTCACTCACATCCATCTGGGACCTCTTCCATTGAGAGTGATTTCTCCAACCAACTTTATGGTTTAGCCAATCAGGGCGCTTGGGGCGGGAGTTTCATAGATGTGACATAGCGTAGAAGCGACTGTGAGTCTGTTATTAGCGTCACGGGTTGGCTTCGATGTGAGTGGTTGAAGTAGCACGTCAATAGATGACGGACAAGTGGCTTATTCAATCATATGCAAGCATTTTTTGATTAGGCCCAGCCTTCTGAAGCAACACTTCAATGGATCGGTTCCAGATGGATGAGTGGAGCTAGGCAGAGCGAAATTCATCTGGCTATTGCCAGGTTAAGGTGACATGGGATGTTCACAGTTTTGAACAAATTTGCGCAACGTGGTTATGATGCTAACCAGATTTAATCACGATTTAGCCAGTCGTCTTCTACGCCAACAACAATCCTTGCAGGATTTTTAATGTTTTCTTTAAATGTGCATGCAGGTTCGTTGAGGGACAGAGAGGCTGTGCAAAGGTGCACATAGCTCTACAATGAAATGATTTCATCCAATTTAAGTTGTACAACATAGAAAAACATTGTGTGGTGGTCAATGATTGTGGTGGGCCGCCACAACTAAGTCAATGTTTAAACACACACATACAGTAATTATTCCAAAATGTTACTTCAGGAGAAAGAGCTTTTGATGCATGGTAAATCAGTAGTCAGTACTCTCCAACCAATAGTCCACCAAGTTCTACTACACACACACACACAAACATAAAGCACACCCCAAACTCACATGGGGGTGTCCAAGCATGTGGTTTGCACAGTGACAAACCTGGGTGCGTTAACTCAGAGTAAATGGTAAACCTCCTACAACAAGAGCCCTACGGCCACGGTTGTCAAAGTGGGGTACGTGGACTGATTTCAGGGGGTACGCGAAAAAAGATCTAAGTCATATGCCTTTTCAAACGTTTTCTCCATCCTACGTTGGTAACTTAACTTCCGCATTTGCACTGCACATTAAAAACGTATTTTCTCCGCATTAACAAAATATTCGAGAGTGGAGACGGAGAGGGTAAAGCGGTGTTTCTCAAACTGTGGGTCGCGGAGACATGCCAGGTGGGGCGCGAACTGACGTGAAAAACAGAGGAGTTTTAAAAAAAAAAAAAAATTGTATCTGTAGCCTAGGCCCAGGTAGCACCCGATGCGCAATGGGTGTCATTCATAGGGAAGCGCTCGTGTCAAGGCAGCTAAGTTAGTCCCGACCTGAATGAGATTTTCCCGAGTCGCCTCTTCTTGGAGTAAGAGCGCATGTTTGAATCTGCAAGCACGTTCACTAATGAAGCACGAGAATGAAACCATTCAGCTCTTCTTTTAGGAAGTTTACTTCAACTTAACTTACCTAGGTTTGTCACTAAACAACATACTTGGACAGTACACTACACTCTCCAACCATACTACCAAATTCTACTGATTAACTCTACTGTCCAACCTAATTCAGCTCTTCTTTTAGGAAGTTTACTTCATCTTAACTTACCTAGGTTTGTCACTAAACAACATACTTGGACAGTACACTACACTCTCCAACCATACTACCAAATTCTACTGATTAACTCTACTGTCCAACCTAATTCAGCTCTTCTTTTAGGAAGTTTACTTCAACTTAACTTACCTAGGTTTGTCACTAAACAACATACTTGGACAGTACACTACACTCTCCAACCATACTACCAAATTCTACTGATTAACTCTACTGTCCAACCTAATTCAGCTCTTTTAGGAAGTTTACTTCATCTTAACTGACCTAGGTTTGTCACTAAACAACATACTTGGACAGTACACTACACTCTCCAACCATACTACCAAATTCTACTGATTAACTCTACTGTCCAACCTAATTCAGCTCTTCTTTTAGGAAGTTTACTTCAACTTAACTTACCTAGGTTTGTCACTAAACAACATACTTGGACAGTACACTACACTCTCCAACCATACTACCAAATTCTACTGATTAACTGTCCAACCTATTAAGGAAGTTTACTTCAACTTAACTGGTTTGTCACTAAAACAACATAATTCAGTACACTTACTTCTCCAACCATACTACCAAATTCTACTGATTAACTTTACTGTCCAACCTAATTCAGCTCTTCTTTTGGTTTGTCTTACCTAGGTTTGTCACTAAACAACATACTTGGACAGTACACTACACTCTCCAACCATACTACCAAATTCTACTGATTAACTTCCAACCTACAGCTCTTCTTTTTAGAAGTTTACTTCAACTTAACTTACCTAGGTTTGTCACTAAACAACATACTTGGACAGTACACTACACCTCCAACCATACTACAAATTCTACTGATTAACTCTTGTCCAACCTTTCAGCTCTTCTTTTAGGAAGTTTACTTCAACTTAACTTACCTAGGTTTGTCACTAAACAACATACTTGGACAGTACACTACACTCTCCAACCATACTACCAAATTCTACTGATTAACTCTACTGTCCAACCTAATTCAGCTCTTCTTTTAGGAAGTTTACTTCAACTTAACTTACCTAGGTTTGTCACTAAACAACATACTTGGACAGTACACTACACTCTCCAACCATACTACCAAATTCTACTGATTAACTCTACTGTCCAACCTAATTCAGCTTTACTTTTTGTCACTAAAAGTTTGGACAGTACAACACCTCCAACCATTACCTTCTAGGTTTGTCACTAAACAACATACTAAACTTTGGACAGTACACTCTCCAACCATACTCAAAAATCCAACCATACCAACCTAATGACACACACAAACACACACACACTTCTGTGTCTGATTAACTCTACTGTCCAACCTAATGACACACACACACACACACTCACCTGGTTGGCCTGTGTCAGTGAGTTGTTTTTCTCCTCCAGGTGTTTCTGCAGTTCATCGATCTTCAGCTTCAGCTCCTTGTTTGACTCCACCTGCTCTGTCAGGCTCCGCCCAGTCTCCGCCTCCTTCTCTTCCAGACGACATATCATCATACAGAGCTCCTGGTTCTTAACCACTTCATGCTGATGAAGGCAGAACAACATCAAGCATGTTAGATCACACACACAAACGCACACACACACACTCACCTGGAGGGTATTCCATCAACCTCGCTAATGAAGGCGGCGCTTAACAGAAATAGCCTGGCTTAAACTAGCATACTGTAGACTTTCACTTGGGGCTGAAGCCGTTCCATTAACTCAAGTTAGAGGCATCTTGGCCTCATTTATTCAAGCAAGGTTTAGTTCAGCTTCATCTCTGCTCGTGCACGAGGTAGAACAGTAGACCAAAACAGTAGATTGACGAAAAGAGGATATGTCGTAAAATTAAGACAATACTAGACGATTTCTGTTCGATTTGGCAAGCGCCATCTACAGGATTTTCATCAAAAGTCATCAAATTTAACATCGAAAGAAAAAAAAATGATAGACTGCCTACAGAAATAGGAGGATAATGAAAGCATAGGCCTACATTTAAAACCACAATGCTAATGGTTTGAAATAAATTGCGAGTTTGATTAGCTTCACTCTATACAGTCATACAGTCTATGCTTGAACAAAACGAGTGAATGAATAAATAGTATAACTCAAAAACAACTTTGGCATATGGATATTCAAAACTATACTATAGCCTACGTTCTTAGATTAGGCTACTGTAAAAGAGTTCACTCCAAATTATTATCTAGGTGTAGGTGGTCATAAAATAAATTAGTATCAACATAATAGTATTGTCTCCCATAAGTCCCAAAGTGTTTGAAATACAGTACAGCTAATTATCTGAAATGCAATGGCTTTTAATTTGTCATTTATGCCTAGTATTTAATCTGTGTAGCAAACAGTTGATTTGACATTCATGAACAATCGTCAACACATGAAGCAGTTTTAATTATTAGCTGCCTATAGGCCAGGCTACAGAATTATCCTTTGGCTTACATCAGATATAATATAGCCCATTGGCAAAGCATATTACTGTCAATGAACAGCCTACCAAATGTGCATGACCCTTTATCAACAGTATGTCTTTCATTAAAGAGTATAACTAAAACTGTCATTATCAAGGTGATAAACTATGTAGCCTTAACACTTCATATGGGAAGCGAACCTGTGAACACGCAAGAATGTAACTCCTTTGCTACGCCGTCTCGTTGCACGTAACACCACCACAGAACGTACATGACGTAGAGTAGCACGATCCCTAGAACCACACGCACGTGAAGTTAAAACATTTTAAGTCGCATAATCTTCATAAATTCTTTGGAACAAGTGGGTGTGTAAATCCATGCTTGGTGACACTGTCGGAAAAAAACATTTCTAGGCATACATCTATTTTTGAAGTTGTAGGCTACAGGTGAAGAAAGCACAGGTTGACGGAACCATCTTTTTGGACTCGTTTTCCGTCTGATTGGTTTTTTTTGCAACATAGCTTAATTTAGCTTGAAAGTTAACCTGCTACAGAGCAGGTTAGTTCTGTGGCATAAATTCCCATAGTTACCAAGCTGGGATTCATGTTAACCTCATTAATGGAACGGAATTCTCACTAAAATTTGCGAGACTTATCAAAATAAGCCAGGTTTGGCCTTTAGCGAGGTTGATGGAATACCCCCCTGGTTGGCCTGTGTCAGTGAGTCTTAACCACTTCATGCTGATCAAAGCACAGCAGACACACAAGCATGTTAAAACATACACTTTTTTCACAAATACTGTTTTGTGCATTTCAAATATACACAGGAGAGATGTTAAATTCCTAGTGCTAAAGGTTGGGGATTTCACACAGAGGTCAGTCTAAATCAAGCCTTTTTACAGTTAAAACCAAAATCACTTCACAACAATTCACTAACAAAAATATCACCAACAAAACAGCCTTTCCACGACACCTCCAGAAGGCTCAACAGTGGTTTCCACGACAACTCCAGAAGGCTCAACAGTTGTAGTTGTCGATTAACTTTCTAAAAACATTCTGATTTTGGAGATAGGTTGTTGCTTTGGTGCTTACATGGACTTGCGTTTTTACTGAGAAAATGTTAAAATACCAGCCAGCCATTAACAAAACCTTTATCAGTGTGTGTGGTTACAGCACAAAACAGACTATCCTAATTTGATAGTAGTCTAGGACATGTGCACAGACTCTGTGTTAGAGGCTTGCAACTTGCTGGACTGAGTAAAAAGACCACTAAGCAAATAATAATAATAATAATAATAATAATAATTATTATTATTATTATTATTTTTGTAGAGCACCTTTCATACACAGAATGCAGCTCAAAGTGCTTTAGATTTGGAGCATGTAACACCATAATAGAGCCGAGTACTGTTACTGAATACTGTTGTGTGTCAGCAACGATAGGCGGTCTGCATGTTTGGAGAGGGCGACGCCACCTCTATCCTTAACATACATAGTTATTTATTCATTCCTTTATTCATGTGACTATTAGCACAATGTTTGTAACCTGACTCTCGCCAGATGAATTTCATTCCGCCTAGCTCCACTCACATCACATACACTCACATCACAGTGGAGCTAGGCCATTGAGATCAATATGTTTTGTATAGAGCTACCACAGGTTACTCTATACAACCAAGTAGCTGACTTGGACAAGGGGGGGTCGTCTTGGTAGTGTATAGGTCTAATTGAGTGCCTGTCACTTGAGGGAACCCTTGCAAATTGCAATTGTAACACAGTTTAAAGGCTGCTGATGTGTGGATGCAATTCATAACGTTTTCTACATCGTTAAAATAAAGGTTCGTACTTCTTGGGACAAGCACTTTTGAGTTTTGGAAAACACTTTTCCATTTACATCGGGATTTTGCAAACATTCAGTGTAAGAGTCAATAAAATGAGCCCTTCAACGAAATTGACAAGCAGCTGTAAGTAGGCTAAGCATGTTAAATTCGACATCCAAACAGTATTCTAACGTTAGCTTTGAGACACTGCTTGATTGCATAACTTAACTTAGTTTAGTCTCTTCAATGTAGCCTACTATGTTGTGATAAGCTTCTCTTAGCAGAGTTAACTTCAATGCAGCAGTTTTGAACAAATTTGCGCCGCATGGTCACGATGCTAAGCGGATTTAATAGCAATTTAGCCAGACGTCTTCTATGCAATTCTATGTGGCAACAACAATCCTTCAACAATCGTGAATATTTTGTGAAATGCACATGCAGAGGAGTGGCAGCGGCTACTCTGAGAGAGAGCGGGGCAAGCAAGGAAAGGCATAAAAAAAGCACAGCTCAATGGCAATGCAAGGATTTGATCTTATATTTAATTTAAATTAAATTAAATTAAATTAAATTAAATTAAACAGAATATTTATGTGTGGCGGCCGATTTTTATCTTGTGGCGCCCCGCCACAGATTAGTCAACACTGCATAAGACAAGTCAAATTGGTGTTTTTAAAAAAGAAGGGATCATGGAGAATAAAGAAAAACATATAGTCAATATTTGGATGTTGTGTTGTTTTAATCAGTATTGGTTATTCCAAATAAAATACATCCATACATCTATGTGTGTGTGTGTGTGTGTGTGTGTGTGTGTGTGTGTGTCTTACCCGAAATGCCTACACGTGTTTCAACACTGCATTTCGGTCGCTGCTTTTACTTTACCATTACCTTACGCATGCCAGTTATGTTATGTATCCACCAGCCTGCCTGCAGCCTACTTCGACTACTTCTAAAACTCCAAAGCTGCTTGCTGTCAGATTTGGTTCCGAGGGTAGTTCAGTGTATCAACAACACTCAATAACAGTTTATGTGATGTGTTAATCAATTAAATTCCCAACAATTTCCAAGGGCGACGCCACCTCTATCCTTAACATACATAGTTATTTATTCATTCCTTTATTCATTTGACTATTAGCACAATGTTTGTAACCTGACTCTCGCCAGATGAATTTCATTCCGCCTAGCTCCACTTACATCACATACACTCACATCACAGTGGAGCTAGGCCATTGAGATCAATATGTTTTGTATAGAGCTACCACAGGTTACTCTATACAACCACAGGTGGCACTGTGGTAACTCTATGTAAAACATATTGATGTCAATGGGGCATTTTGCCCATGTTCAGCGTGGAAAATAAAAAAGAAAGATTTGCATAAGACAAGTAAAATTGGTGTTTTTAAAAAAGAAGGGATCATGGAGAATAAAGAAAAACATATAAAAAAAAAATCTTTGTATATTCCCACAAGGTGTTTGGGTGCTATTTTTCAGACTTGCAAGGTCTGCTGTTCAGACCCTGAAGGGATTTATTTTCTGTTCATTGCTTTTTGTGAGAGTGTTTCTACTTATCTCAGTAAGGAAAATAAATCAACAGTCTATGTTGAGTACAAATATGTCTTCTGAAGGCCTAAACAGAGCCCAGCCAAAAACTCCAATAAAATTTTGATTAACTTTGAGGGACAGCTATAGCCATGCAGGATCATCCAGACCAAACGAAACGTGATTTTGCTACATACTATTCCTTTTTATGTACCAGCATGCAAAATTTGAGCCTCCTACATGGTTTAGTTCTTACGCTGTGGGCTTGTGAACTTTGACAAAAAAAAGAGGCCAAACAAAATCGACACCCCCTTCCCTTTAAAACTGGCTGTATCTTGGAAAGTATTGATCTTACATAAGAGTAATTTTACAGTGTGCCTCCTGGGTAACATAGGTACACCTGGTAATTTTTTCAGAGTTTTTTGAGACCTAAGTGCATGGGCCCTGGTTGAATTGACGTGGAATGACCCAGGTGAAACATAACAGGCTCTTAGTCAATATTTGGATGTTGTGTTGTTTTAATCAGTATTGGTCATTCCAAATAAAATACATCCATACATCTATGTGTGTGTGTGTGTGTGTGTGTGTGTGTGTGTGTTACCCGAAATGCTTGTGTGATGCATTGAGTGGCCTTCTCCAGGTCGAGGCAGACTTGCTTGTGATTCATGTCTACAGGTCCACATGGATCCTCCATCTCCATCTCCATGTCCACACACACACACACAGTGCATGTTTCAATCACAGCACCAAAATAATTCCAACAGCATGTTGGGTCTTCCAGAGCGCACTAAAATGCCACGCACAACAGTGCTCTCCTGGCACCATACCTACTACATAGATTCAGAAATACATTTGTCCTGTCATTAAAGGAGAACTTGCCAACTATTGCAACTATTTTGTCCTGTGTCATTAAGTGAACGTTGCATAGACGTTGCCTGCGCCTAGCGTCTCCAGGCGGAAAACCAACCTTGCAACATTACTACTATGCTAAATAGATTCAGAAATAGATTTGTCCTGTGTTATTAAGTGAACGTTGCATAGACGTATGTTACAACACATCTTCAGTGGTATACGCAGTCATCATAAATGTAATTTGAAATCTGCAGAGTAAATCCCAAATTTGCCAAAGGTTCGTATGGATATTCACGCTCTCCGTGTGTGTGTGTGTGTGTGTGTGTGTGTGTGTGTGTGTGTGTGTGTGTGTGTGTGTGTGTGTGTGTGTGTGTTTGCATGCAGTGGTAGGTTACTCAGACCTGCTCGACTCATCATATACTACTCTAGAAACACAATTTAGATTCTCTCATTCAAACAATACACGCAAGCAAGCAGTGGCGTGACTGCCTACCTTCCCCGTAGTCTCGCGGAACCGAGGTGGTTTGACAGCGACGTCGAAGCCTGCTGCCTGTTGAATGCTGATTTCAAAATAGAGAGACTGCAACCTCCCGTTGTAGAACAGAAAAAATATATTTAAAACAGATCAGCAGACTTTTCTCTTCGGATGAGCCACTCAAAACTTGCTTGCTTGAAAACCTGTCTTATTCTACTGACGCCTACTAGCTTTAGTGTAGGCGGGCTTACCGCCCTCTAGCGGCCAGGATGAAAAACACACAGCATGTGTTTTCAAGTACCCCTGGCTGCAGCTTGGAGATCGGGGCTGGGCTCAATGTGGGGCGGAGCGCAACGTTGAGCTCAGCCCAAAATCAGCTCATCATTACCCGTTGACCTCTCTGTGTCCATCTATTTACCCGGACTCGGAGTTCAATTTTTCTCAAGGAAGAATGCTTAAGAGTGTGTCCATGAGAGGACCAGGCGGGGCACATGCTACATCACCGATTTAGATGAAACTTGGACAGTTTGAGGGGTCCACCTAAAGACTCAAAAAGCCAAAATAGTGCAAAATTTGATACAACCCAGGGGGAGTTAGAACCGCCTCCTTGTTTTAGGGCAAAAAACCTCAAAAAAAGGCCCAAAATTGCATAAAATGTTGACATCCCTCCTGCTGTCAGATTTAAACACAGCAAAGTAACAATCCATGCCATCAAAAGTCCATCCAAGGTTAGTTTAAAACTGGAGTTACAAGGCGTAAGGTGTGACTGGTGTCAGTCCAGGACTGCACATGTCCACTATGTCACATGCTTTTTGGCGAATACCCAAAAAATAGCAATATTCAGACCTGAATATCTCCGATGAGCAACCTCCTTTTTTCAAAATTCTTTCTGCACATGAAAGGGCCATCTGTGGACTTAGACAAAAATGCTCGGCCTTTTTATTATTTTATTTTTTTTGTGGCAACTGTCTAAATAGTGTGATCCAGCCAGTGATTTCAAATACATATCTACTTAATAATAATGCTTAGGTCATTTATGGTGGACAAATGGAGATATATTATCATCAATCATGTCTGCTGATCAAATCCAAGTTACATTTAATGTCCTGAGTGTAATATATTCCTTAAGGTAGCTCAAAATGACATCATCGGGCGACATACACCAGTATACCCGTAGGTCTAATTTTTGCAAATGTGATATCTCCAACATATCTCAGGGCTAGAAACAGTCACTTGGACTCAAATAATAACTTGTAAGATTTTGATAGTCAAAGGGTCAAAGGTCAAGGTCACTGTGACCTTATGTACATCCCATTGTGGTGAATAAACCTCTAAAAATCCCTGACATAATTGCAAATGTGATACAAACATTCACATTGGCCCTTTCTGAAACCAATCCCTACCCACTCCCATAAGTTACGGTGTGCACTCAGGTGGGAATCACCCAGCTAAATCGAGTTCTCCATGTAAATGGGAAAATGTTGGAGTTTTGGGTGCTATAGGCTAGTTGGAACTGCTCACCTCAATGAACTATGCTAAGCTATGCTAACAATGGGTGCTTCAGACTGAGGTACTGCACACACACAGATGAGAAGGGTATGTATCATCTTATCTAACTCTGGCAGAGACAATAAGATAATTTCCCAAAATGTTGGCGTGTTCCTTTAACACTTGGTTAGGAGTGCAAGTGGCTAGGGAGAGAGTGTAGCTAGTTTCGGTAAGGGCCTTTCACTCACAGATAACAAATTAATTTGAATTTGATGGTCAAAGGTCATAGGCAGGGATGGATTACTGCACGGGCCTTCCGGGCCCAGGGGCCCAAGGTGTCAGGGGGCCCTGAAGCCCAAGCCTTTGCATGGAATCATTGCCTCAATATCAACACATCAGGATGTAGGCTATGAATCTGATTGAATTTAGTATTGCCCATCCCCAAAATGCACCAGAATACAGGAAATCACATTAAACAAATTTAAAAAATTCTGGGGGAGTACCCCCAGGCACACACAGTCACTTACACTCAAAGATGAAATGATTAGATGTGAGTGGTCAATGTTACTGTGACCTCTCAAAAAAACAACATGGGCCTACTGTATTTTTACACCTTGAACACAATATCCTGGAAACACCTTGAGGGAGTTATTTCAAATTTAGCACAACTTAGGCCCTGTACACACATCACCAGATATTTTATGTTTGGGTCTTTCGTCCACACATAAACAATGTTTTAGCCCACACAGATATTTTTTTAAAACCTTCTAAAGAGAATGCTGGTTTACTTGGATCTGTGGACATCCAAAATGGAGATTTTTACGAACAAGTATATACGTATATATACTCTTTTGATCCCGTGAGGGAAATTTGGGTCTCTGCATTTATACCAATCCGTGAATTAGTGAAACACACACACAGCAAACACACATAACAGTGAGGTGAAGCACACACTAATCCCGACACAGTGAGCTGCCTGCTACAGCGGCGCTCGGGGAGCAGTGAGGGGTTAGGTGTCTTGCTCAAGGGCACTTCAGCCGTTCCTACTGATCGGGGTTCGAACCGGCAACCCTTCGGTTACAAGGCCGAAGCAGGCTGCCCCCGTGGACAAGGACGTGATGGTTACTTTGGGTATTGGGTGGGCTTTACTTGTTTCGTAGCCTACTGTACCTCAATGTCCATCCATCGTAAAAACATGTCTGTAGACCCTGCTTATTAGTACAAGTTGTTTTAAAGCAGAGACTCTGATATGGTATAACCACCTAGCTTCATGTTAGGGTCCCACACGGAAATCTGTCTGAAACATTGAAAACATGATAATGTACATTACTTGTGAATCTGTTTCCATTGCATGCCACATGACCAGTGGTTAAAGTGGGATTTGGCAGGTGGGGGAACCCTAAAATCCAGTGTCGGTGCAACGGGGAAGAATGACTCACCGTTGGACAACATATTGAGTATCGTGGTGTAGGAATACATTTTGGACAAGAATTGATAGCTTCTTGGTCACCTCTGTACACACGAAAATTAACTCCCCAATTATTTTAACACTATAATCGTGCTGTATCGTTGGTATGAAAGAATATATTTATTATTAAATTATCCGAGGTGGTGGAACTGCGTTCCTCCCACTTTAATTCCTGCATATGACCGCTGTCTGCTGTGTTGGGCTAATGGGACAGTGCTAATTGAGTAATGCCAAGCTAGATTAAAATTTTCCAATGTTAAAACCATTTATCACATGAAAAATAACAATGTTATTATCATGTGATAATAACAATGTTATTATCATGTGATAATAACAATAATAACAATACTCTGTGTTTCCAGGATATCATGTTCAAGTTGTAAAAATAATTTTTAGTGAATAGTGAAATAGTTTTTTTTTGGTGAGGTCAGAGTAATACTGACCTTTCACCATCCAAATATAATCAGCCACAAAACTTCTGTTAGACTTTTTTTGAGGACGGTCACTGAAAGGAGCTGTAACAAATATCGGAGGCTGCTGAAAAGGCAAGCCAATGGCTATGGCACTCACATGCTATTTGGGGTCATGTTGTAACCTGAATTGACTCTGAGACGCTGCTGCTGTGTTTCTGGAGTGGTAGTTGTTGGTGCCTACATCAAGGGCTTGCGTGTCGGCTGTGTATGTTGTTGATCAGATCATAAGTGTCCACAGTAATGAAGAGGAATGGCTGGAAAATGTATGATATTGCTTGGTATGTTGGTATGATCGGATCATAAATGGCCATAGCAACAAACAGGAATGACTGAAGAATTTGTGACAATGGTTGGTAGTTGGTATCTAAATATTTGTTGGTATTTGTTGGTGTCTGCATCAAAGGCTTGCGGTTTGACTGGGTATGTTAATGATCAGATAATAAACCACCAAAGCAATGAAGAGGATTGACTGAAGAATGTGTAGGTATTTGTGGGTGCCCACATCAAGGGCTTACAGTTGGTCTGGTTATGTTGCTGATGGGATCAAAAACTGTGGGAGCAAAGAAGAGGAATGACCAAAGACTTTGGTAGTACTTCTTGGTGCCCTCATCAAGGGTTGGTGTTTTGTTTGTTGTATAGTTGCTGATGGGATCATAAATAGCCACAGCAAAAAAGATGATTAACTGAAGAATTTGTTGGTATTTGTGGGTGCCCACATCAAGGGACTGCAGTTTGCTTGGCTGTGTTGCTGATCGGATCATAAACTGCCACAGCAAAGAAGACAAATTACCAAAAAATGTGTCGGTATTGGTTGGTAGACAACCTATCATGAGTGTGGAGGGAGCTGGGTCTGAGATGCCAGATACCACTGTTGAGCCTTCTGGAGGTCACCGATGAATGACGAAGACAAAAGTGCAAGTGAATATTTGTACCAAATTTGAAAAAAACATCCCTACAGGCATTTATGATATATAATTTTCTCAAGAATGCAAGGTCCTTGACCTCGACCTTTGACCACCAGGTTCAAATATTTGTTATCTGTGAGTCAAAGTGAATATTTGTATCACATATGAAATTATGTCAGGGATTTTTTGAGATTTATCCACCACAAAGGGATATACATAAGGTCACAGTGACCTTGACCTTTGGCTACCAAAATGTTACAAGTTATTATTTGAATCCAAGTGACTGTTTCTAGCCCTGAGATATGTTGGAGATATCACATTTGCAAAAATTAGACCTACGGTTATCCTGTTGTATGTCACCCGATGATGTCATTTTGAGCTACCTTAAGGAATATATTACACTCAGGACATTAAATGTAACTTGGATTTGATCAGCAGACATGATTGATGATAATATATCTCCATTTGTCCACCATAAATGACCTAAGCATTATTTTCAACCAATCATTGAAGTAGATATGTATTTGAAATCACTGGCTGGATCACACTATTTAGACAGTTGCCACAAAAAAAATAATAAAAAGGCCGAGCATTTTTCTCTAAGTCCACAGATGGCCCTTTCATGTGCAGAAAGAATTTTGAAAAAAGGAGGTTGCTCATCGGAGATATTCAGGTCTGAATATTGCTATTTTTTGGGTAGTCGCCAAAAGGCATGTGACATAGTGGATACGTGCAGTCCTGGACTGACACCAGTCACACCTTACGCCTTGTAACTCCAGTTTTAAACTAACCTTGGATGGACCTTTGATGGCATGGATTTTTACTTTGCTGTGTTTAAATCTGACAGCAGGAGGAATGTCAACATCTTATGCAATTTTGGGCCTTTTTTGAGGTTTTTTGGCCTAAAACAAGGACGGGGGCCTAACTCCCCCTGGGTTGTTTCAAATTTTGTACTATTTTGGCTTTTTGAGTTTTTAGGTGGACCCTTCAAACTGTCCAAGTTTCATCAAAATCGGTGACGTATCATGTGCCACACCCCTGCCTGGTCCTCTCATGGACACACTCTTAACTCAGCGTATCCTCCTTGAACTTCCCCCTAGCGTTCTAGAATCTGTGCTACACCATCGGCGTTTCTTGGGTAGCCTAATTTAAGTAGGCCTAGGCTACGCTAAGATCATTACACAGGGTTCTTGCAGGTTTCAGTAAGTCAAATTTAAGACCTTTTAAGACCATAAAGATTGAAATTTAAGACCTACACGACAAATACACACAAAAATCATTGAAAAGTCGTTGAAAAAGCATTCATTTAATTTACAGATAAAGCAATCAAACTAATAACCTTCCACACCCAACGTCTACAACCCAACTGATTTTTACATTGCTCACTTGTAGTATACTGAAGATAAAATATCCTCACGTACCAAATGCCCTAAACCTTAAGCCCAAAATGAAAATAATCTAAAACAAACTAGCCCTAGATTTCATCAACGAAGTCAAAAATGAGACTGGAGTTGAAACTGGGTGTGAAAGTATGTTTTGGTTGGACACTGCACTTGTGTGCGTGTGTGTGTGTGTGTGTGTTTGCATTAGAATGTGTGTGGGTGGGGTATGTGTATGAGCCTTGTCAAAGACGTTGTTAGGCTTACAGTATTTTGGGGGAGCTGAAACCACCCAAAAGCCCTCAAAAAGCCCCAAAGGCCCTCCTAAAAATATACAGTATTAATATGTGTCCAAATTCACTTCCATTATTCTCTGTTGAATTGCTCACGGAGTACTTATCTCGCATAAGTCGCACAGATGTCACTTGAAAGAGCGAAACCGGAGCTTTAAAATGATGTTAGCGGCTTGTGCTGATAAACAGTTTGCATTTTGCGGCTAGCTTATGCTTCTCTGCATGCTCTGGCTTGTGACTCCAGCGCCTTCACACCCAGAGTCCCTAATTGAATAGTTTTTTTGCAAAGTTTGCAGCGAGCCTCGTACCTGGAGCTGGGTACCACTTGTAACCAACAGCAGACATCACTGTGATCTAGCCAGTGTTGCCACAGTTACCTTGGAAAAGTAATCTGATTACTCCTTTAAAAAGTAACTTAGTTACTTTTAAAATCAAGTAATCAGTAAAGTAACTAAATTAGATTACAAGTTACTTTATTAGTTACTTTCAGCAGCTGCTGACAACACCCCCACCGCCTCAACATAAAAATGATAACTGGTTTTGCCAATACTCACTTTATTGGAAATGCATTTTAACAGTAATGTCAACAATGTATAGCAGACATCCCAACCTGAAAAAAAGTAATTTTAGGGAGGTAGCCCTTTAGCCTAATTAGATACTGAAATTCAGATGTTTGTGCAATAATGTCGAGTCAGTACACCAAATAAGGAAGGCCTATTGATAGAAATTGTGATGATAAAATATGTAGATTTTGGTAGTTTGGGCTTTTCATTTTCAAAAAGAGAACAAATGGGAGAGCGCGGTGTTTGCAAAGAAAAGGTTTTTCATGTAGCCTTGGCAACTAGCCATCTAGTATAGGCCTGAATAATAGCAAATTAAATGACACTTGTTAAACTCACCTCAACAAGTCTTTTGCAGCCATGGGCAATGCTACAATTATGTTTTACTCTTATGAGACAAGGGTACACTTTCGTGTAGTCTGATGTGAAATGGGTCTTAAATGTTCCTTTTTGGGGGCCACTGACTCTGCTCTCTGTCTTGGATGCGCTTCAGGCACACACGCACCACCCCTTTCTCTCTCCCTCTCTGTCGTGTGCGCGCTAAACTCAGATGCACACGCGATTTGAATTCCCGGTCTGGCTTGCGCGCTCTTGTTCATTCTAGATTCCGGGAGATTTTATCTAATTTGCGGGCGTCAGGAAGCCGCTATCGGGAGACTCCCAGAACTTCGGGAGACTTGGGATGTCTAGCTAGACAGCACTTTGTCACCAGCACAGAGTGTACAACGTACCTTAATGTTATCATGTTTAGCGGACACAAACTCAAAATAATAACTGTATAGCTAAAATGCGCATCTCTCTCCTCCCTCTATTGTTGTTTATGTTTGTGTTGCTGCGTGGTATTACACGTGAGTCATCATGCTGAAAACGTGAGTGTTAATCCCCGAGACAAGAAAAAAGCAAAGAATATATCTTTTACTAAGGTAAATGACAAAAATAGTAGGCCTAACGCACAGTGACTTGGATAAGTAACTTGAATCTGATTGCTAGAAATAGTAGCGTGTTATACTCGTTACCGAAAAAAAATGATCAAAATAGAGTAACGCGTTACTGGCATCACTGCCATGTCTCGTTGAAAGTAGGCCTACACTTTCCCATTTTCCACATGTAGCCAAACTTTAACAAATTCTGAGGAGACGCAGACGTATTTTCTGGGCAGGTATTGCATTCATCCGCGGGATTTGTAGATTTATCACTCGTAGGCTACGTGCACCAACACCAATATCCCCAGAAAGAACTACAACACACTGAACCAATGTTCTGAACATTCTGCTGGTTTTGTTACAATGGTAGCAAAGACGCTTAGAGCTCTGCTTTGCAAGCTACGACTCAATACTTTTTGCTACTTTGTAATAACTTTCTGCGCCAGCGTTTCTGGAAATGAACGATGGTAAAATATTTTTAGACCTGACTAAATGAATTTTAAGACCTCGAATGAAAATCTGGCCGTTTTAAAGACGTTTTAAGGCCTTAAATTTAAAGTTCTGAATTTTAGGCTTTTTAAGACTTTTTAAGACCCCGCGGGAACCCTGTACCCAGTGGAGGACACTCTGTGATCGTGATCTGTGATAGGTGGTTTGTGAACATGAAAGCATCACTAAATAAGATTTGCTCTCAGGATTCCTACAGTTGAGAAGCACACTGATAAATGAACATCTTTGCAACAAACTAAACATAACACAACAAAACAATAAAGAGCGGGTACACCCACATTTTCTATTGATTATTGCAACTCACTGCAATACAATATAATAAACACCAGATTTTACTTTCACAAATTATGTATTTATTTTGTTACTTGTAGGATACTAAACATTTTCAAGTAGCCTACAATGTGTTTAGGCTAAATGTATTTTGGCTAAGTTGTATACAATAACTTGGCATTACCACGGATAAAGCTTATCATATTACACCTTGAAGGAGCAAGTGATGATCGTTTCGTTTGCCACTGGGCTGAAGGCCAGAGGAGCTAAACATGCGTTCCAACGGCTGTTTGTTTTTGTGTTGTCTTGCTTTGTTTGCGTTGACTGTGTAAAGTGACCTTGAGTCTGAGAAAGGCGCTATATAAACAAAACATATTATTATTATTTATTATTATTAAACATGCATTCCACCTGCACACTCCCTGGTGAAATGGAGAGGTAGCACCGGGTCATAGCGGGCGTGTGGGGAAATTACTGCTATGGGTTCACCAAAACTCCAATGCTCCTTGGTCCCTTGTTCTCACTGCCAGAAAAACATCTATCTCTTGGTCAAGGATATAATTTGAAGACTGAGTTTCAAACCACCATCAGTAGTTGTCCTCTCATTTCCTACCCCAAACACTGTTGAACTGAATCTGAAAAGTGAAATATACGCATAAGGCAAATGGCAAAAACATAAGTAAAGAAAGTACACTGAAATGTCAATGTCACCTGGAAGAGTTCAGTTACTCATAGTGAATTGAACTGACTACCACATTTTCCTCTCTAGAGGACATTTGTAAACTTGTCTATCTCCCAGACCATGCATACTACTGAGCTACATATCATATTACACCTTGAAGGAGCAAGTGATGATCGTTTCGTTTGCCACTGAGCTGAAGACCAGTGGAGCTAAACATGCATTCCACCGGCACACTCCCTGAAATGGAGAGGTATATACAGTATATATAAGTAGGACTACCAGAGAATGTGGGACTACTGTGACTGAAGACAGAGGCTACAATGGCGTAGGCTAAAACTTTAATGCGGGGAAAGGAATATAGAAAAATCGCTTTTTTCATATTTGGGTATGTTTAAGTTTAAGTACCATAAGTATATATACTGTTTTGATCCCGTGAGGGAAATTTGGTCTCTGCATTTTAGAGGGAGAGCAGCTTCACAGAAGATAACTTCTGACAGCAAATTTGAGGAAAAGTTGGTAAACCACCCTTTTTACCTAATTTGAGGGTGCTGATTCTGAATATTTTGTTTACCAAGCTCAATTCTGAGTTCTAAGCTGCATAATCAGCATTTTAACATAAAATAGCGATTTTTGCTTATTTTTCCCTAAATTGGGTTGATTTCAAAAGTTATCACTAAAACCAAATAAAAGTGTTCTCTAAATACATGTTTGAGCATTAAAGAAACCATACTATAGTTTTTTAACATATAATATGGGAACATGATTACAGTTAACATGTAATAAACTCGGAAATTCTAATCAAAACACAACCATATTTTTATTGCTAAAATAGTGAGTCACTCATGTGGTGATCAATGCATTTCATCACAATAACAAGTTGCACAGATAACCTTCAACTCAGAATATATCCTACAGTACATATGAACTTACTGTAGATAGCGGGAATAAGCTTAATGCAGAATTGCATCTACCGTCAGCAACAACCGACAAATAAAAAACATTTTGGATTTGGTATGTGTGCTTGCCTTCCTCCGATCCTCGACATCTAGAAAACAGAGTGGCTCTGGCATAGTGTTGTCACGATACCAAAATTATGACTTCGATACAATACCTGCCATAAATATCTTGATACTCGATACTGAAACGATATCCAAATCCTAAAATATCTGGAAAAGAAAGGACACAGGCCTCCTCCAAGTGTATTGAGTCATTTGTGTTGAATTTGATGCCCTTTTGGTGCACATTTTAAACTTCTAATCTTCTTAATAATTATTATTTTTGTACCTGATTCAGACATGACCTTAGCCCTCAGCCCTGAAACGGACCTGTCCCATTCAGACCATGTGTCTCTGGTCCAGTTAAAGCGGATGTCCGTGATGCTGGTGGACTGCTGCAGAACTCAAGAACAGCCAGGGGGGGACCGAGAGCAACCCAAGACCCGTAACATATCTCTCCTGCTCTCTCTCTCGCTTTCTCACGAACACACACACACACACATATATAGAGTCTTCAATCTGTAGGGGATGATGATGAAGGGTTAACGCCCGACTTTCTTCATTCACAAAGGATCAAATGTACCGAAAGCAACCCAAGACCCGTAAGATATCTCTCCTGCTCTGTCTCTCTCTTGCTCTCTCACGAACACATACACATACAGTACACACACACACATCTAGAGAGCCTTCAATCTGTAGGGGATTATGATGAAGGGTCAATGCTCGAAACGTCACATTAAATTAATTGTTTATTGGGAGCTACTGGTGTAGCGGACTTTCTTCATTCCGAAGGATCACAGAGTGCAGTCACCATTATTTGTGGTTATAGGCGAATGTCAACCATCGCAAGGCATTTTGAATACTTCATACCTCATTAAGACTGTTCAGCCTACACATGCAGTGATTTAATGATTTTTTAATTCATTCATTTTACACAATTAACCATTTAGAAAAACTTTGCCAAACAGGTTGTTTATTTCAATTTTTTTTTTATACAGGAATTAAACTGTTTCTAAAAGACGTATCACTGTCCAACGGCAACTAAACCTGACCACCCTACAGCCAATTTAAACGTGCCAACATTATGACAACAAATTCCATTCAAAACAATTAAAGATTATGGAATTCAATTAACCAAAGTGTTCTTTAGAATGTTCATTTTCAACATTCCCACCACTCTAAAGCCTCTCTCCAATATAAATCTCACTACAGTGAACTTTGTGATGGTGTGCTGTTGTGTGCCCCCTCTCCTGTGTGTATGAGCTGCTGGTGTTGTTTTTTCTCGAGTGAAACTCTTGCCACACTGACAGCAGTACACTGACTACTCACTTGTAGGAAGCTGCGGGTGAGCTTTGAGACTTGACTTGCGACTGAATCGCTAACCCTAAATTGTGGTCCGATTTCTTCCTAGAAGCTACATTCGGAACAAACGTGCCATCGGGATGAATAGACAAACCAATCTAATAAGCTATCTATCTATGAATGATGTCACTAAATTGTTTCTAAATCATTATTTAATATCTATGCACCTAAGGGTCAAAATGTATCTGTATAAAGCTGAACGGCCTCTCTCATGAGTGAATGTTCTTATGTCGTTTAAGACCATTCTTTCGAGCGAAACTCTTGCCACACTGAGTGCAGTGGAATGGCCTCTCTCCTGTGTGAATGCGCTGGTGTCGTTTAAGAATAAACCTTCGAGTGAAACTCTTGCCACACTGAGTGCAGTGGAATGGCCTCTCTCCTGTGTGGGTGAGCTGGTGTCGTTTAAGAATATTCTCTCGAGAGAAACTCCTGCCACACTGAGTGCAGTGGAATGGTCTCTCTCCTGTGTGAATGCGCTGGTGTCGTTTAAGAATAAACCTTCGAGTGAAACTCTTGCCACACTGAGTGCAGTGGAATGGCCTCTCCTGTGTGTGGTGAGCTGGTGTCGTTTAAGAATATTCTCTCGAGAGAAACTCCTGCCACACTGAGTGCAGTGGAATGGTCTCTCTCCTGTGTGAATGCGCTGGTGTCGTTTAAGAATAAACCTTCGAGTGAAACTCTTGCCACACTGAGTGCAGTGGAATGGCCTCTCTCCTGTGTGGGTGAGCTGGTGTTGTTTAAGAATATTCTCTCGAGAGAAACTCCTGCCACACTTAGAGCAGCTGAATGGCCTCGCTCCTGTGTGAATGCGCTGGTGTCGTTTGAGATCGTTCCTTTGATGAAAGCTATTGCCACACTGATTACAATGGTACGGCCTTTGTCCTGTGTGGATGATCTGGTGTCTTTTGAGATTACCGCTAGAACTAAAACTCTTGTCACACTGGGAGCAGGAATGTGACCTCTTTCCTGTGTGAGTCGACTGCTGAGGCGTGAGCACGGGGCACAGGGGAGAGTGGGAGTGTTTTCTAGACTTCTCTGTCTGTGAGGTGGAGGAGGACACTGGGGAGCCTACAGGTGCGGGAGGTGATTCTTTTCCTGTTTAGCAAAAAAGAAATAAAAAATAAACAGCCATGGTCACACAAATACATAAGCTCAACAATCAACAACTTTCTTGAATTACATGTCACTGTACAGTCAGGCACTGTTACGAGGCGGTCCTGGCCCAAACTCTTCGCTGTCTAGGGTATGTTCAATTAAACTAAAAAGCCTACCGCAACTCGCAAACCAACAGAAACAAACACAGAAAGACCTAAGAACCACCCTACACGCTAGCCCTACGTGTGGTGCACAAACTTGGAAGTAGGTCGTAACTGTGGTGTGTGTGTGTATGTCAGCTTGGCAGGAGAATCAGAGAGCGGTCACCTACCTGTGGCATCCTCGCGCTCCTGGCCCGGTACTACGATACTTGTAGCCCTATGGCCAGCCCAAACAATGGTTCTTGTACACGTTAAAGTTTTTATTATAATTTGATGGTGCTTTTTCCAAAGCCAAAATATAGTCCACAAATGGCGGCAACATGCGGGGACAAACAGGCCACAGATCCCGCTGGGCCTTGCACAACGAATTGCTGCCAAACAGTTTCTCCTTCAAAAGGTGAGGACAGGTGTTCAATTTACCAATTAGCCACAGGTAGTGAAACCCCGCCTGTAAGTCAGTGCTTGCCCTACAATGTGACCCTAACCTATCGTAACAGGCACCCTTAACCTGTTGATGAGTATGGACATAAATATGTTATTAGAATGTTAGACTGGAAATATTTGTGCTGTAGCTGAAACTATTTTGCATTTCCGAATTTTAAAGGAAAGTAGGAGAGAGGCCGCACTATGCATATATACTCTTTTATTTGCACATACGCATTTCGGCGTGTGCCTTCTTCAGTGTGCATTAGTTGACATTGGCAAACTAGCGTACTGAATAATACTGAATGAATGGTACATGATACTATAAGCTGGCTAACGTTAGTCTAATGTTATGTATTTGACTCGTAAACGACCACAGTATGAGTTAACGTTAACTAACATTAAGTCGTGACTCGTGAGTTAGCTAACGTTAGACAGAAAACGTTAAAAGCTACTGCAATCTGCTTGCTACCGTTAGCTAGATCTAGCAGCTGGGGTGCCACCCCCGTTTCAGATGCTCCCACTGCTCCCATTAAGGGGTAAGGGGTTCCTTCAGTGTGTATTGTTTGATGCACCGCAAGAACATAATAGTAAATTGTTTGGAACACTGGGAGCATTTGTGACATTTTGCTCTTCGTTTTTTTCCACACGTTCTGTCTTTCGGTACATTTGATCCTTTGTGAATGAAGAAAGTCGGGCATTAACCCTTCATCATCATCCCCTACAGATTGAAGGCTCTCTATATGTGTGTGTGTGTTCGTGAGAGAGCGAGAGAGAGAGACAGCGAGAGAGAGAGAGAGAGAGCAGGAGAGATATCTTACGGGTATTGGGTTGCTCTCGGTCCCTCCCTCGCTGTTCTTGAGTCCCGCCGCAGTCCACCAGCATCACGGACACCCGCTTTAACTGGACCAGAGACACATGGTCTGAATGGGACAGGTCCGTTTCAGGGCTGAGGGCTAAGGTCATGTCTGAATCAGGTTCCTGTCCATAAAACACACAAAGGAAGGGACAGGTGGCAATAGCAATGGACTCATTTTATTTAGAAATAAAACAATAAAACTGAAAACATCATTTAGAAATACTGGCAACTCTTCAACTATACACGTTCTAAATATTCCCAAGAGGTAAAGCAAGGCAAGGCAGTTTTAATATTCCCAAGAGACAAAGCAAGGCAAGGCAGTTTTAATATTTCCAAGAGGTAAAGCAAGGCAAGGCAGTTTTAATATTCCCAAGTTTTATATACAGTGCTTTTCATACACATGTCATACACAAAGTGCTTTATCGTGTAAAGCAGCGGTTCCCAAACTTATTTCCCTGCGGACCACCTTCTACATCCTAACTCGGCTCGCATACCCATAAAAAAGTAACACATTCTATTGACGCATTCCAGGCATTGAGTTTAATTAGCATGATAACAAAATCAAAATGTGCAACTAGTCTATGAGCTTTCACGCTAAAAAAAAAACAGTGTGGAAAACCACATTAGAATGGTTAGATAGCATCTCTCTGCAAACTACGCACTGTGGCTTTGGGCAGTCTGTCTCCCGATCCACGTGAAGCCGAGGGCTATATGCCTCATCATAGTGAAGCCGAGGCCTATATGCCTCATCATCATGAAGCCCTTTTTCTTGGCCTATCTTTTTCTGTCTCATTCTTTCTTTTTACCCCCCTGGCCCCATCTCCACCTTCATTTGTCTGCCCCATCCCATTATGCCTCATCTGCTCTATTTCTCGCTTCTCTTCGACTATTAATTAATTAATAATTTTTGGACAGTGTCCTGTTTTTGCCAGTTTTTCCATGTTTTACGCCCTATTCTTCAGCTCTAGCGCTCCAAATATTCTGGATGCGGCGGGAAATCCCTGTGTAAAGAACCTTTTTTTTTTAGTTAAAAATAATTATAAGTGTTTTAAAATGATTTCCTTTAACTGTATCATATAACCATTCAACAGCAGTGTTTTATGAATTAATTAAAAAAAAAAAAAAAAAAATTTAACTAAATTAATACTATTAACTGCCCCCGCACAAAATCAATGTTAACCCGTGGCTGTAGATGGGAAATTATCTAATAGACTATGGGTTTGAATCTGCTCTCTGTGTGCTGTCTCGTATCTAGTGGAGCCAGGTGGGTTTGAATCTGCCGCTATTGTTAATGTAATTAGTGTCTACACAGACCAGGTGTGTTTTAACCTGCCACTACTGTTAATGTAATTAGTGTCTACACAGACCAGGTGTGTTTGAACTTGTATCAAATGATAGCTCTGTGTCTCCTCTTTCATCTGGCATGCGTGGCATATCTATCCGATCACGGGTCCATGAGTAATTCAAACGAGAGTAATGGGTGTGCAGCGTTGGTTTTTGTACATGACGTTATTATTTTGCAGTCACTTCGTCTGTTTTTATAACCCAAAAGTATCGATATCCATGGTACCAATGGATAGCCCTGTGTCTCCTCTTTCATCCGATATTAGCATATCTATGTGATCATGGGTTCACAAGTAATTCGAACGAGAGTAATGGGTGCCCAGGGGAACGCAGAGAAGTAGACTGTAAATATGATGCAATTGTCGTTGGAAACTTCTGCTCTGTCAAGCAATAAAGGTTCCATCTCGCTGCGATGGAGAGTTCCGGAGCAATGGAACAGAGAGGAAAGGGTGTCGGGTTCTAAGGGTTCTAAGGGTGTGTTTTTTGACGCACTTTGCGTCAATCGGGTTCTAAGGGTTAATGTTAATTAGGATGTGTAATCTGTGTTCAGCTTCATTAGCATATTGTGCATCATAAATATCATTTATTTTACTCAAAGGGCAGTACCTGATTCAGTTCTGTGTTGATGTCTGCAACTGAAGAGACGTCATGTTCAATTTTGGGATCAATTTTGTCCACTGCAGGAACAGAAACAGAGTTACTACACTTAACAGTTTAAGATGCTCGTACGTAATGTAGCTTCAAAAGACAGTGGCAACAGCTCAGTTTTCTACAACATTTACAATATGACACAACCCCATATAGTATTTATTATTGTCTACTATCTAAGTATGTATAAATATAGAAAAGAATGCACACCCTCCGAGGTGCTGGCAAGGGAAAATAAACTAAGAAAAACTTGGTCGTCGCACACTCTATCTCTTAATTCTTTTATTCCAACGTTTCGGCCGAAAGTCAAGTCAAGTCAAGTCAAGTCAAGTTTATTTATATAGCGCATTTCATACACAGAGGTCATTCAATGTGCTTTACATAAACAAAACCAAACAATAATAACAAATAAAAGCATAGAAGGGCAATGTAGTCAAAGAATAGTTAAAAGGTAAAGATCATAATAAAAAGAAAACATAAAACACAAGGTAAAATCATTTAAAAATAAAGAATAATTAGTAAGCAAAAACAAAGGCAAAAGTAGTAAAAAAAGTAATAAAAGACAAAGTAGAATAATTATCAAGGCAGATTCAGAATTTGTAACTCGGCACAGTTAGCAGAAAGCATCTGAGAACAGTTTGGTCTTAAGTCTAGATTTAAACTGGCTACAGTTGGGGCCTTTTGATGTCATCCGAAAGTTGGTTCCACAGCTGAGCCGCATAGCAGCTAAAAAGCTGCTTCACCATGTTTAGTTCTAACTGTAGGTTTTACTAGCAGGTTTTTCACCTGGGACCTGAGAGGACGAGAAGGTGTGTACTGCTGAAGCATGTCTGACAAGTATTTAGGTCCTGCTCCATTTACTGATTTATAAACAAGCAATAGTGCTTTAAAGTCAATTCTGTGACTTACTGGAAGCCAGTGCAAGGACTTAAGAATTGGAGTAATGTGGTCAGTTCTTTTAGTTTTTGTTAGAATCACAATCTCAATCACAATCTCTCTCTTACTAAAGCCTTCACACCAGCAGCTGTTTGGTTCGGCCAGTAGATCTCAAAATAATCCAAAATGTCCTTATTTTCAGAGAAAATGAAGCATTCAAGCAGAGTAAACCGTCACGGTTTGTTTTGCTGCGTCGCCACCCGCGAAGTGTTAACGTTCGTTCGGGTAAAGTCGAAGAGCCCTGACATATGAGCCCCGATGTGTTAGGCTGGTTGCGGTCATGTGACACACGCAACCACAAGAAAGCAGAAACGCTGCATAGAACTACATATCGTATGGCAGTTGTCTACACATATCTCGCCCCTTCTGCGCCAAAAAAGTCGACATCTGAATTACACTGTGGCAATCATGTGGTGTGTTGTGAATATAGCGTGCCAATCATGTGCTTGCTGCTGGAGCAAGGTTGGCTTCTGCCTAAATAGATGCCCGATAAGTGCCCAAAAAGCGTTGCACTATGGCCACCGAGTGGAGGGACCTGACTAAAAGGATTTTGCCTCTAGTCGCTTGGTTGCCTCAATACCTGGGTGTACAATGTTGATGTACTCCTTGTGCAGGGATTGGGGGATAACTGCTTTATGGCCTTTCATGATGACACCATCCTCCACTGTATGGGAATGGCCATTAGCAGGCTGGAGCTGGCTTTCTCTGACGGGCTCCGCTAGCATGTCGTGCCTAACAACGCCCCTTAAGGCCTATTCACACCAAGAACGATAACTATAACTATAACCATAACGATAAAAGCGTTCACACTAAACAACGATAAACAAGGTCTCTCCTTGTGTTAATGAATGTGACGGTTAAAATTCAATGGGTTCTGATTGGCTATTAGCTTTTATCGCTCTGAAAATCGCTTCTGAAAGTGATCCCCAACGATATATCGCTTCTTCATGTCGTTATAGTTTATGTGTGAACGTCGTCATTCATATTAACAGAACGATATTTATTTATAGCTATCGTTATCGTTCTTCGTTCTTGGTGAATGGGCCTTTAGCTGTTGTAGAATCGGTGTAACCTACGGCCTCTCGGGGCTTATTGCTTATTTTACTAACCTTTTCTACAATTTATTCACATAGATTTTCATGCTTTTTCTAGTTTGCATTGTTTTTCACCAATTCACCAACAACAAAATAATTTTACTCAGTAGTCACAAAGTTTTTAACTCTGT